>NW_025932998.1:8187-218009 GCF_000764305.2 Hyalella azteca
TCTATATACCTCTCTATATACCTCTCTATATACCTCTCTATATACCTCTCTATATACCTCTCTATATACCTCTCTATATACCTCTCTATTTACCTCTCTATATACCTCTCTATATACCTCTCTATATACCTCTCTATTTACTTTGCTATTTGCCACTCCCACCTATATGTTTACCTCTCTTACTTCTCTATTCAACTTTCTCACCTCTTTATTTGCCTTCCCTGCCTCTCTATTCTCCTCTTATACCTCTCTATGTATTTCTCTCGTCTCTTTATTCATCTCTCGTACTTCTCTATTTACCTCTCATACCTTTTTTTGTCTCTATCACCCTCTATTTACCTCTCATACCTCTTTATTTATCTCTCTCATCTCTTTATTTATCTCTATTACTTCTCTATTTACCTCTCATACTTTTATCTCTCACACCTCTTTATTTATCTCTCTCACTTCTCTATTTACCTCTCTCATCTCTCTATTTACCTCTTACACCTCTCTATTTACCTCTATCGCCTCTCTATTTTCCTCTAAATTTTACCTACTGACAGACGGCAGCTCACCGCAACATGGCGTGGACGATAAGTAACATCGTGCGGCCGAAGCCTTGCCAAATGAATGACGAAGACTGGAAAAAATGCCTACTCATGCTCCGAGGGTACCTGAGGTCCAGCGACCCTTCTGTCAAACGTAAGGCCTTAGTGAACGCATTAAAGATTAAACTTACGATGTAATTAACATCGATATTCTAATGAATGCTTTTATGCAGAAACTATTGATATTGAGCTAAATTAGTGTCGTAAGCTAGTGTTCACACCTACTCAAATTAAAATTAGCTAAAATTTGGCGCGCGACTGTTCGTACATATTTGACCTTCATATACACACAGCATCAACAGAGAAGGATGTATCCCTATTAATATTCGCAGAAAATAATCAAGTGCCGTTATTGAACCATTGCACACAAATATAAGCCCTCCCTCAAACGAACTTACTGTGGTACATCAAATAACACATTAATATAAAGTTTAAAGTTATTACATGCGTCAGGTTCCTTTAGTTTAAGGTTGACGATTTATTTATGTGTGGCAGTTGACGCGGCCTGGGGTCTGTCCTACGTCAGTGACGGCAACAGTGAAGCCATCCAGCGAGTCCTGGACCTCAACATCCTCAAGGACGTAGCTGAAATGCTCACGAGTACTGACGAAAAAATCTCCAAAGTTTCACTTAGAATCGCCGGCAATGTCGTGTCTGGAAACGACGAACAAGTAAGACTTCGGAACTGAGTTCAGTTCTGAATCTAAAGCCAATAGAAATAGGAGTTTGAACGTTTCAAACTAAAAGCTTACTCTGACGATGCGCATGTAGAAAAATTTCGGGTACCTAATACAAAGCTGGTAATCCCTTTTGCAGAATCGATTATTTTCTTGATATCAATAATGGTTCAAAAAAGAAATTTTTTTGACTTTTCACCAACGTTAGACGGACAAGGTTATAGCCGCCGGGATCCTGCCATGTCTGCTCGACATCCTGAGGCCGGAGAACAAGAAGTCCTCCAGCGAGAGAAGAGAGGCGGCGTGGGCGCTCTCTAACATCACGGCTGGCAGCAACGAACAGATACAAAAAGTCTTTGACTCTGGAGCTGTGCCCATCCTCGTGCAAACCATGAAAGACGTGCGTGTTTTGTATGAGTATCCGAAGTATTGTAACATCTATCAACGCATTCAATCAGCGATCGATCTTTGGTTATTAGACACCAGTTAGAAATCCCATTAAGTTTGATAATATGTTATTTTTCCGACTCGTACAAAGATTTTCTCATCTCTTATAGGCCCTTTGCATGGCACAGAATTTACCAAACTAGAGAAATAAGAAAAATCGGTGCTATGATCGAACCTTGAAGACATAAGCGTGAGGCCCGTGAACAACAGTTTCTTTTCCTTGCACTTGCACTAAGAAAAAATTCATATACATTAGAAAATATACATAATTGGATTATCGTATGTCATCAATATTTTTGAATTATTTTTTTCACTTATGATAGCTCAGCGAAATTTATACCACGAGCCTCCAAAAATATATTGATTATTTTTTCATTGTACTGCAGTGACAGAACGTACGTGTCGTATTCCTTCTAGAAAATTTTGACGCCAATTCTGGTTTTTGCATTTATTTTTTTGCTAATTTCGTTGCTCTTTGCAAACAAATAACGCAATGGAGAAATTATCTTATACAGAGGTATGGTTGGCAATGTCAAAATAATTTCAACCCTTTTCTGTGCACATTTTGGGACGAATAATGTTTTTCAATTTGTCATGATGACCAGACAGAAAAATGTTCGCCGTCGCCAATCTTCGCACATCAGTTTGTAACTTGTAACTGACAAAAGTTAATATGAACTACTTTCTTATTAGTTCCGGTGGTCAGCTTTGTTTTCCTTCTACAACTCCTTTTGAAATGTGAAGAGGAGTTTTTTCGTACATTGTCATGTGTTGAGTTCATTAGCAGATATTTTCTTCAGGGCACGACACCTTATGCGGTGTGCAAGGAAGTCGTCTGGTGCCTCGGCAACAGCACCAACGGGGATCCTGACCAGATAGATTTTCTCGTCAGTAATGGAGTCGTCCAAGTCTTCATCAACTTCCTCACCGAGCATTCAGACGTAGCTGGTCCCTTGTTTCCTGTCGTTTTGAATTTCATCAGCAATATTCTCGAGGTAAGACAATGATATCCTCTTTCCTTGAAAATAGATTTTAACTAGAGAAATATATTTCTGATTATATTTAACTGTCTGCATAATTCATATTTCTATTTGCTGTTGTATAACGTTAGCAGCTTGTCTATGTTTGTCAGATTACCTTACCAATCATTTTTTGATGAATTCGATGAATGATACGTTGTAGGAGGAAGGAAGAGATGAACTTAAATGATTTAGATGAGTGCAAATACTAACCAGCTAAGAAACCTTATAGATGATAATATTTTCAGCGCATTTTCTCATTTATGAAAAAAAGGGCCATTGTTCTCGTCATGCCCACCTGTCTATCTGTCCGTCTGTCCGTGACTTCACGTTATCGTCGACGAGAAAATGAGCTCTCTGTCACTCACTGCATTGAGTACTGAGTTATTTTTTCTCCAGTTAATGCCGTTTAATAGATTAGTTTGATAGATAAGCTTTAATTTTATTTTTCTTGTACCAATTTTTGAATACAGCAAGCCACGGACGTGGAGACGCTGAGAAGAGAGCTGCAGGAGCACGAAGAAGATCTCAACAACATCTTAGACGCAGCAGAGTTACGCGACGTCGCTCCTCAACTCAGAGAGAAATTAGACGAATTCTTAAATGACGTCAGCCCAGAAGAAGAATAAAAAAGAAACTGAGAGAGATGCGCTAATTTTTTTAAGTTTTGTCTTTTTAAATCCCCCTGAAATCCTTTCGGCTTCCTTTAGAAACATGGTTACATTGTAGCCTCCTGATTAGAAGAAACACACAGGAGATATAATATGAAATGCCTGAAGGCGAAATCTACACTTTTAATCTTTCTACTCAAATCTCAATTGCACAGAATGTCCTAATGTTTACTCGACCAAACTCTTGGAAAATGAGCAGTTAATGCGCAAATATGCCTTGATGAATTTGATTTCCCAACTCAAATCAAATGATTTCGTTCGTTCAAATTGTTCATCAAGTTAGCATTGTGCTTCAAGAGAAACAGGAAATTAGTGTCAGGCTGAATGCTGGGAAACAATGCAAAATTCCGTGATTGATTTTTGTCCGAATATTAATTTCCGCAAAAATTATTGTAATTTATGAAGCGCAATATATTCATTAAGATGTCCTTTTATAAAGATTCCAAACCTCATCGAGATAAGTAAGCAAACATAACTCGCTTATAATTGGAACAAACTTGACTCGAACATTAATATCGTTTAGGAGCTAGTGTGTTGTGAAAGCGAAGCCAGTTAATATATATCCTAATTTAAATCAGAGATACTCGTACGTCGAAATTTTAAAAATTGTTCGATTCTGTTAACTTATTTTAGAGTGTTTTCAGGACGGTTGAATTTAGTCAGATAAGAAATTAATTCCGAAATGTGCCTACAGATGAATTCAATTAAATCTACTGCTAAAAATTTTGTAAAATTTTCAAATGCAATATTGGTTCAAACTTCCAGTAAAATAATACTGTTTTTTCCCGTGTTTGATAATTGTGCGTAATAACTTGAACTTAAACTTACAATCAACAAAATCGAAGTTAATCAGTCCTGGAGCAGTACCATCAAAACTCAGCACGCAGCGGCCTAAGTACACGAAGCTGCAATTTTACATCAATTGTTGTGTTTATATAGCTTGAGAGGCCGTCAGTGATTGGCTGACGGAGTTACGAACTTGTTTCTTATTTTAATAGTGCAGCCCCTGGTGAGGGCAAGGACAAGCAGACCTGTTAAGCCTGAATAGGAAAGGGCCTCTCACAATAATTTTTTATGTGTATTTAAAAGTTTTCTGGACACAATTATTTTAGCGGCTAAATGCATTGATAAAATACTTGTATAAATAAATGTGCGTGTTTATTTTGCCGCAAATGATCCTCCGTTTCATCATTAAAATAATAATTCCATAAGCCAGAGTTTCATTCTTATTCCTAATTAATTTACAAATTTACAATTCAAGCGTTCAAGCGATTTTAGTACTTTTATTGAATGACGTTCCAGTTTATTGTCTAATTAAGAACAGTATCCTAATTTGTAATTTATAATTTAATTTAATTTATCCTAACCATAAATTTGGCTATATTTCATCAGATGGTTATATTTCAAGATTAATTGGCTCCTATAATAGTATTGTTCACTAGGGACCAAAATGTTTTACTTAAAAAATCCGGAACACCTTGACATTAACCTCAATAACTGTGATGCGCTACTATTTATTATAGTTTCGATATTTTGGAGGCGCTGGTACGTGTTTAATGTTTGTCAGTGTATCGATATTTCCTGGAACAACGTCGAAAATTCATCATCATATTCATTTCCCAATACTTTTGCAGTAATTTGCAAGCTTCTTTTCGCTCCATATCAGTTTGCGACCTTAAAATAATTTTTTCCGGAAACATCTCTATCAGGGTTTGTCGATAGAGATAATTTCGGAAAAAATCCTGGCATCTACTTGTATTGGCTCCTAATACATCTACTCCATTGTGCAAGATGACAAAGGTCTTCGCCCTTATCTCCTCATCCTGGTACACTCGCATTACTATCCTATCGGCGCATCGTTCATCTACTCCATTTTCATGCGATGACATTAATCTCCAAAGTTCACATATCAAAGTTTTATGATCACGATGCACCACAATTAATTTGTTTTCGGCTGCGGTGTCTCCCAATGATTGGAACACTTTTTGAGACGAATAGTTCACGCGACCGTTTAGACCTTACCGGTATAATATTATATTGCAATATAACTCAATAACCCCTTCACGGCACAGCATTGCCCCATTTGTGAAACATATTTTTAAGATTTACAGCTCACATAGGCGCTCAGTAATATCTTCCGATATAAAATGCGCAAATAATGCACAAATAATGGCTTTTGCTTCAGGGAGGCGGAAGCCATATTTATTTTTATTTATTATTTCAATAATATTGCGTAATATTCCTTTTTTTTTAATAATAATGGTCAATATTTTATTTCGTGCTCAATAATATTGTGCAATATTTTGTTGTGTGCTCAAAATCATCACGCAGTATTTTGTTATGTGCCTGATAATATTAAGTAATATTATCGCTAGCTCCTTGTCGAATCTAACAAATATCCACCAGCATTAACATGCGAAAAAGAGGAGCAGCTCGCAAACTTCACTTCTTTGTAGGTCTCATAAGGAAGCAATAAAGACTAACGTCATCCGTCGCATTATCAAATAAGTGCAATGTCAACAAGCCAGGAGCCTTAGTATCAAAACTTACATAATCACATGTAGCGACCCAAGTACACGTAGTGGCGCATGTACACGTAGCGGCTCAAGTACACGTAGCGACCCAAGTACATGCAGCGACCCAAGTACAGATAGCGACCCAATTACATATAGTGGCCCAAGTACACGTCGCGACCCAAGTACACGTAGCGGCCCAAGTACATGTAGTGGCCCAACTACACGTTGCGGCCAAAGTACACGTAGCGGCCCAAGTACACGTAGCGGCCCAAGTACATGTAGTGGCCCAACTACACGTAGCGACCCAAGTTCACGTAGCGGCCCAAGTACACTTATCGGCCCAAGTACACGTAGCGGCCCAAGTACACGTAGCGGCCCAAGTACACTTATCGACCCAAGTACACGTAGCGGCCCAAGTACACGTAGCGGCCCAAGAACACGTAGCGGCCCAACTACACGTAGCGGCCCAAGTACAGATAGCGACCCAAGAACATGTTGCGGCCCAAGTACACGTAGCGGCCCAAGTACACGTAGCGGCCCAAGTACACTTATCGACCCAAGTACAGATAGCGACCCAAGTACACGTAGCGGCCCAAGTACATGTTGCGGCCCAAGTACACGTAGCGGTCCAAGTACACGTAGCGGCCCAAGTACACGTAGCGCGGCCCAAGTACACGTAGCGGCCCAAGTACAGATAGCGACCCAAGTACATGTTGCGGCCAAAGTAGCGGGCCCCCACCCCTTTTTTTAAACTAAAATTTTCATGAAGTTATAATTGCTACGAGGTGGTTCTTTGTTTTGTTTAAAGTTACAGCTAATGAGGAATGTATGATGGGAATTAAACACCTATAGAGTAATTCAATTTTTAATGAAACCCTATTTTGTAAAAAGTCTCAAAATGGGCCCATTGCCCTACCCCTGGCGCAATGGGCCCACGGGTTTGGGGCAAGGCACCCACCCCTGGCCCCTTTACCCCAATTGCATATTTTGTTTTAAAATGAAAAAAACAACACTTTACAGTTCAAAGTAAGAAAAATGCAATGAAAAATATTACATTCACTTATTTAATAACAACTTAAAAAATCATTTCCTTAACATGAAAAAAATATATTCTTGGCTTAAAAAATCTATCACTGACGCGAAAAAAACATTTCCTTGAAATAAAATTATATATCTTTGACTTGAAAAATATATCTTTGCCATAAAAAATTCATCCATGACATGAAAAAAATGTATCCTTGACTATAAAAAATCATTTGCTTGATCAGGAAAAACTTCCTTCCATGTTTCGTCCTTAATCCAGATATTATGTGCAAGGAATTCTTACTCAATCGTGATTTCAGCCAACACCATAAAAACTCATCAACTTTTGGCTCATTGTGGTTGGCTGAGATCAATTTTTGGCAAGGCAAGAGTCAATAACTCGATAAGGGGTCATAAATATGCATAACTATACAGTGGAAGCTAAACCTGCTGCCTTGAAGCGGCAAATCAAAAAATCATGCAATATGAAGTGTAATTTGTAATTTAAAAAGCTAGTCATAGTTTTGAAGAGCTCATTGAGACAAATCTAATGATGTATAACACAAGACTCACTGAGGGGTATTGAGCCCACCATGGGCGCTTTGCCTTGTGGCACACATGGGCCCGTTGCCCCACTAGGCATCATTTCAATTTATATCATGTCAACATTTATTTTAAAAACTAACAGTAAACTTGAACTCAAAATTATCCCTATAAATAATACTTTCAAAATATAATTCACAGTACTCTCAAAGGCTTCATATAGAGTAATCGAAAACAATTTTATTTAGCAGAAAAAAAATTTTATCAGGGCTAAAACAGTTATTTTAAAGTAACATACCAACGCAAACTCTTAGCAAAACGTATAGTCGTACACTTCAGCCCAATGAAACTGTAGTCCGGCGTTAGGGCGAACGGACCAATGTCTGATATAATTCGCGGGAAACCCACTATGGGCCCATGACCCGCAGTGGTCCCTTTGCCCCATGTTACCCTACGCGTAGTGGCCCAAGTACATGTAGCGGCCCAAGTGCATGTGGCGGCCGTATAGTACATGTAGCGGCCCATGTACACGTAGCGGCCAAAGTACATGCAGTGGCCCAAGTACATGTAGCGACCGATGTACATGTGTTGGCCCAAGTGCATGTAGTGGCCCATGTACACGTAGTGGCCCAAGTACATGCAGCGACCCAAGTACAGGTAGCGGCCCAAGTACATGAAGCGACCATCGACCGATGTACATGTAGCGACCCAAGTACACGTAACGGAAGTACAAGTAACGGTCAATTTTTCGTCTGTGATTCCTGACTTTAGTTTTATAACCATCGGATATTGCCTGACGGAGTTACGAGCTCGTAAATATTATCGATAATACGGCTCCAGAAAATAATCATGGATCTCTGCCCGTGCGCTCAATGTACATGTACAGGGTGAGAAAATTCTATATGACTATATCTAACATAGGACGGAAGGGGGAGGGGATCAGGTTATTACATCAGGCGGAACCCACTGATTTAAATTTAACCATGTGACTCGATCATATAAATGATCTTTAATTATAAATCGGAGTAATTATTTAAGCGGGTTTTAAAAATCTGGCTATATTCAACCATAAATTTGCATTAACACTCCCTACGTTTCAGGTTGTTCGAGGTGATTATCATCCCTGCGTTGCAAGGTAACATCACCCCCTGCGTTGCAGGGTGATCATCACCCCCTGCGTTGCAAGGTAACATCACCCCCTGCGTTGCAGGGTGATCATCACCCCCTGCGTTGCAAGGTAACATCACCCCCTGCGTTGCAGGGTGATCATCACCCCCTGCGTTGCAAGGTAACATCACCCCCTGCGTTGCAGGGTGATCATCACCCCCTGCGTTGCAAGGTAACATCACCCCCTGCGTTGCAGGGTGATCATCACCCCCTGCGTTGCAAGGTAACCATCACCCCCTGCGTTGCAGGGTGATCATCACCCCGTGTTCAGGACGTAGCGTCATTTCTTTCCTAAGGCCGAGCTGGTCGACGCTTTGCTCGCACGTCACCTCAAAGGTGAGCAGCAGGCGAGCCAACACCACCTTCAGCTCCATCATGGCGAACTTCTGGCCTGCACACAACCAAGCAAAGTGAATATTAATCGCATAGTGATATTAAATAGTATATATAATATGATTAATATCAAAATATTAATGATGTTAAATAAAATAAATATGGTGACAGAAAAAAACAAGTGGAGTATAAACATGAGAGATCGCCAGTCGATCAAGTATGTCGAATCTAAGGAGTTTGAATCATTAACCGTTTGTTTACGGACACATTTACCGTCATCAATGATATTCATACTTAATGGATTGGCAACGAGGGGACCCGTCAATACACCCATGGTTATGGTCCAATAACTTCTTAAGTAGTTTTTAAAAAGAACAGTTTTTTTAAAGTTCCTGGAACCATTTCTCATAACTTCATAACTTCTATATGGCGGTTAAATATTGCGCCTCGATCTAAATGTACAGCGATGAGCATGATCAACAGGGACAAAAGTTATCTGGTGTCGCGGCGATGACACGCGGGTGCTTTCGGCAACTCGTCTCGAACTCAATCTACCCTAAAAGCGTCACTGAAACGTCCGGGATTTCCGACTAAGTATGCATAAAATAAATCTCATAAATTAATCGTTATCATTTTTGTCAGAGGCTCTGCAGATAATAAAAGTGAATGTTAATGATTATATAGCAAATTAAATGCATTTTTCAACAGTTTGAGTCACGAGGATGTGGAGTGGTTTTCGTCTTCATTTATTTTACACTAGAGCACTCTTATGCACTCTAGTCTTGTATAGCAAATATGTATGGTATAATTAGATTATCTAGTATACTCTAGTACAGTAGAGTGCCTATAGGATACTCTCGTATACTATAGGAAAATAATTTGTATGGCACACCAATGCAGTTGCGGGGCCCGGCGCTGAAGGGGATGTAGGAGAACGGGTGCCTCTTGGCTGCCGCAGCCCCCAAGAAGCGGTCGGGGTTGAACTCTTCAGGGCTGGGGAATTGTTCAGGGTCGCGGTGTAGACAGTAAATCATGACGATCATGTCTGTTCCTTCCGGCAGCTGGTAACCGTCTGGGGTAAGGGTAATAATAGGTTGCATAATTCATCACAATAATCAGACAGAGATCTTGAAAGTATGAGCTATGAAGTTAATTATTTGGGAATCTAAAATATTTTTAGCATTGCGAGAAATTTTATGCATGGGTTGTGTTCTTTGGCAGTCCTATTAACGACCAGTATTTCTATCGTGACAACTATATTCAATAAAAATTGCAAGGAATATAGCGGCGTGATCCTATCATGAAAAAGCTTTACATCTTATTCCAGGGTGAACGCGTAATTCCCATCCTATATTATTTGAAGTATATTTTTAGTCTATTGGCTGATACTTGCAAATGCTCACGGAAGTAGCCAATTCCTATATCACGAAGCCAGTTGAATTCACATGATCAATTGAATGCAGTGAGATGAACTCCCTTCATCAGTTACTACCTTAACACTCGTCAGATTGAATTTGTCCGATTGTACGCTGTATAATAATACAGTTTGACAAGAGTTAATTTGTTTACCTCGATACTTATTTTAACATAACATAACAGTGTGTCTGGGCTGAAGGATAGGCCTGGTTTGGCCTGTCCCCGATTCTTGCACTTCTCATGATGGGTTCACAAGAGATCTAAAAACTGGCCCTTCAATCAGATCTTTTTCAGAACAGACGCTGGCTTGAAATAGCTACTGGACTTTTAACAGATCCATGGGGTGCTACGTATATCAAGACTGAATAACTTTGCATAGTTCATAACTTTGTCTCGTCTGTTCTTGAACACTTTCGGAGCGTCAACGAAGGCATCGGGGAGACTGTTCTACATGTCGGTGATTAGCAGAAAGAAGAAGTGTTGTCTCATGAATAAGTTGCGCCGCAGTTTTCTTAGTTTATATCCGTGGCCCCCTAGTAATCCTTCTGGTACCTTGGGCAAATCATCAGTATACCTTTATTGTGCTTCAATGAAGTCGCCACGCAGACGTCGATAACAAAGCTTCATCATCTCTCGACCTTCTTTACAAGACTTGCCCTTGAAACATGGAATTATTTTTGTTGCACGTCTTTGAACACTCTTGACTAATTTTTTATCCTACTCTATTCAAATTTTGGTGAGTACACGGCATTTCCAAACTCAAGGTTCGGCCACACGACAGCGACAAACAATGCTGTCCTGCTCACCGATTACGGCCGGTTGGTGGAGCACGCGACCCACGCAGGGGATGGGAGGGAAGAGCCTGAGGGCCTCTTTGATGCACGCCTCCAAGAACTTCATGTCTCGCAGGGCAGCAGAAGTGATGGTCACATCACCCTCCCCGAGAACCTCACGCAGCTCCTGCACTACGCGCGTCTGAGAAATCGGGAGTAGACCAGGAATTGTCAGTTTTTGCTTTTCCCATTTCACTCGTGAAACTAAGTGTCTCGAATTGATTTGTAAGTTTTTCGATAAAAACATAAAAGATCTTGGTCTAGATTGAGTATGTGTGTGGCACCCATTCTTGCAACGGAAACAAATGGAGGGACAAATGATAGGGCACTAAGGGCACTCCACGACCCAGCAGAACCCACGACCCGGCGGGTCAGCGAGCCAGAATGACCCGCCAGAACCCAAATCCAACTAGTTCGCTCACTCGCCAGAACCGCTTTTTCCATCACACAACCTTCTGGACAAACTAGGTACTCGTTTATCAACAATAACTGGATGAATGGTTGAGTTAGCCATGAGCTGAGCTTCCAGAAAGAACTTCTTCAGAGAGTAACTCGAACCCGAGTCAGTGGGTGCGAGAGAACGTGTCTCTCACCACTACACCATGAAGCCGCCGGCCTAATTTCGAGAGGCTTGCCTGAATGTGTGGATGACGGCCGAGGAGGAAGAGGGTGAAGCTGATTGCAGTTGATGAGGTGTCCAGCCCTGCAAACATGAACGTGTCCACCTCCGCCCTTATGTCTTCAATTGACAGTTGCGTATCAGGGTGATCGGACGCTTCCAGCAGCATGTCCAGGAAAGCAAGACGTTTCTTGCCACCTGAAGCATACAATACATGCTTTTTCACGGTATCTATTATGAATGCCACATATTTAGTGGCATTCATAACACAATCGTTTGTTTGGTCTGCTAAATCTAAAGATTATCACACTGTCCGATAATTTAGAAAACTTTAGACTTGGGGCGTGGTGACCCTGATTAGACATTCAGTTGCCAGTCCGTGATTTTCTAACTGCCTATCTGCCGCGCGTCTCGTATTTGTGTATGGTTGCAGGAGGATAGAGACCCAAGATCAGGATAGGAGCGATAATGGAGCAAAGTTCGGGTTGAAGGCAAGATGAAAAGTTCAAGAGGAACAAATAACCGATGAAACCCACATTCAAACAGCAACGCCAATTTAACTTGTCACCTATGTTAACAGGCAGCACGGGTAGGCTACCAACTGTCCAAGAATGAGCGAATAAACATACTTAAAATCAAAAGCATGTTTCGTGCAAAAGCAAGTTAATCTGAAAATTTTTAAAAATATATTCAATACTCATGCCGTTGATAATCACAAATGACACTCATCCATGCCTCTTTAGATTAATAATTATCAAAAATAATTGTGATTTTAGAGCGGGAAATTTCCTATAAGTTGCATTTTACCGACCGTTAGTTCGGATTTCCTTGTTTAAGTCTTGTTCAGCCTTGATTTTGTTGTATGCTTTTCGCCTCGTTTCGATGGCCCCAAGAGACATGGCGTGCAGGGTGCTAATAAACTGACGTTGTTTCTTCGCAAGTCCTGACAGCTTGAACCCGAGGTCGCTGTGCAGCCACGGGGCGAAGTGACGCTCCGTGAAAATGTCAGAGATTCTGAATGAAAAAGAAAGACGCCAAGGGTGGAAAAAACTAAGGTACTATTTAAATGTAGCTGAATGACACTAGGTTGAAAGACGATAACATCATTTAAAATTCGAACTGAATCTTGATAGTAAAATCAGCACATAATTAGTTCAACCATAAGGTCGCTGCTAATTTCGCTCAATAGAGGCTTAAATTATCAATGTCCTAATTTTACCGGCTGTAAATTCTTATTCTATGTGAAAAGAGTATGCTTATCAACTATAATGAAAACAACAAAACTGTTATAGTCGCTACAGTGGTAACGCCAGGTAGCTAAGCGAAAAAAAAGGCGGACAAACGCAATAACTATCAAATACGGTGTAAGAGCATTGATAACGATAGCTCTTTGTTTAAAATATACAGGGATATCAAAATTTTAAAGTCGAAAGTATCATGAGTAATTACTAATACTTTAAAATACTTACTGATCACCAGACGTCGCATCTTTCGGCGTGAAGGTACACAGCTGAGTGAGGTGTGTGCGCAAGAAGATAGCTAGCACGATAACTTCTATACCTTGAATTCAGCTACTCTAGTATTGTAAATGAATATTGCCATACCTGTCACGACAAGACATCACGTCATAAAATTCTTTGTTATTATACTTTTTAGCGAGTATTAACAATAAACTACGGAAAACATATTAGCAAAAATCTTTACCCATTAACAGCGTTAACATAGTCGCAGTCTTCATCGTTCTGGACGTTAATATCGATGCCCATAGCCGTCTCTGTAAGAGAAAATGTTTCATTTTGACACACGATTTCGGCCAACCAATGTGGTAGCAAACGTTAAGGGAATGTGGGGAGAAATCCAATCTACGATAATACATAAAAAAAGGTAGTAGTTTTGTTTCCTAAAAAGCTTCTGCCGAATTGCAGAAAAGGCAACTGTGTAAATCAACCACCCCATCCTCATACAACCGCTACACGCAATCTCACAGCCCTTCTCCCAAAAAAAATGATAATAGAAGTAACAAACATTTGTGCAGGGGGCCTTCATAACAATATATAAATCTTTTATTTCGTCTTTGTTACATTTTATTTCGACAATATTCTACTGTGAAATTAACAGGTTCTGTTAAATTAACTAGGTGTGCACGACATATACGAATATATTTAATGATTTATTTTATCGAAGAAAGTTAATTAACAGTACAAATCAAGTGGGTACGATACGTTAACAAGGATGCAAACTCAAACACATAATAAAATCACTATATTTAGATCATGTGAAGGTTATTACCAGACATATATTATTTTGTTTCCTAATTATTGTTACACTTGATTTCAACAATATTCTACAAAGTTCACGTGACTAGCAGTAGTTTCTGAGGCGACTCACCCATGATGATGTCCAATGTACACAGCGCCACCAAGGGGCACACGTCGAAGGCTGCAACACCAACTCTGCTCTGGAGTTTATCAACGAGACGCAAGGCTTGGTGGTTGAAAACTTCCACGAAATCTTCCAATATTTTGAAATGAAATGTGGGAGTTAGTAGCCGGCGACGAGACTTCCACGTTTGGCCTGAAATTGAAAATGAAAATACCACAAGAATATTGAAAGAGATGAAAGTGCGTTTTAAAAAAATTTAAATGCTATGACATGAAAATTGGTTAGTCATAATTGGTTCCCTTTTCTATCTTGGAATTAAATAAATCTGAAATCAATGACCAGCGAATGCAGAACAATGGTTCATTCACCTCAGTAGGAGCACTAGGAAAAATGCGCAAATCTTGTCAAAAAAACGATGTGGATTTTTAATTGCTCCTTGCCCTCATGTGGGTCATGCCTAAATGTGCATCACAGACCGAATTATTCCAAAGTAAAATGGCAAGTGTTTTAGTTGCTTGTACATGGGGCCACTAGTAGCAGCCAGAACAACTTACAATCACTAACATGCACTAAAAATGGCCTCGTGTATAGTCGCTACTAGCCGCGGAAGGACCCAGTAAATCTTTACACGAGGCCAGTGGCATAATTAGTGGCGGTTAGTACATATTTAAAAGTTGTACTAGCCACCACTAGTGGCCTCTGGTACAAGCACCTTAATAATAGTGCTTCATTTTTTTAGACGTACACGTTGGTGACAAGGATGCACCAAGCGTTTGCTGCCCATCGGAACGAAATATCATAAATAATTTCCCGAAAATAATAACTTTAAAATACTCAGTTGCAATTATGGCATCTTATCAAAATTATAGCATAGAACTAATTAAATGAAGTACATAAGCTGTTTCATTTTAGTACCAGTTTATTCCAATAATATTTAATTGTTGCTCACCAGTAGAGGTGAGCAGACTGATGCCAAGCCAAGATTGAAATATTTCATAGGCGTGACTCTTGTCGATCAAGACGCTGCTGGTCAACAGCTCCTGGTGACCACAAATATCTTTATAAATTTTTATGAAATTTTCGCATGTGTTTTTTTGCAAAATGTTGATTAAGTTAAATTGTAATCCAGGAAACAGTTTTTGACACACGAACATAGCTAAACAGCAATGTGGTTGGTATACAACTTTAAAAAAACTCACTTTAAAGAGTAGCAGTATAGCATTTGACATTCGATTACTCACACACACATGAACACACATAAATACATAAGCTTACATAGTCATTAATGTTTTCATTATCCTGACAAGTGTTCGATGTTTACCAGACAAGTGTTCGAGCCTACCGTCGGATTAATTAATTCCGGTCGAATTCTGGAGCTGTAAAGCGGTCAGTGCACATGACTTATTGTAATAAAATATTTAAAAATGAGTTTGGCGCATATCTTCACTTGTGGGAACACGAAAACTAGGTATATTGAACGCTGGCGTTACCGTAACATGAAACTTCTCAACGAAATTGAAGAACTTGGTGGAATGGCTCGACCAAGTTCCACAAACAATTTCATCCATAATTATAACACTCATTCATAATGTCAGAAATACATTACATTGATATCGTTCGCACTACACATGCAGCCCTAAGAACTCATTACACATAAGTACATTGCCCAAGCTACATGCGGAACACCGAGAACAAGTTACACACAAGTACAATGCCCAATTGCTACACGCGGAACACTAAGAAAAAGTTACACAAAAGTGCATTGTCCAAGCTACGCGCGGAACACTAAGAACAATTTACACAAAAGTGCATTGTCCAAGCTACACGCGGAACACTAAGAACAAGTTACACAAAAGTGCATTGTCCAAGCTACGCGCGGAACACTAAGAACAATTTACACAAAAGTGCATTGTCCAAGCTACATGCGGAACACTATAAGAACAAGTTACACACAAGTGCATTGTCCAAGCTACACGCGGAACACTAAGAACAAGTTACACACAAGTACATTGCCCAAGCTACACGCGGAACACTAAGAACAATTTACACAAAAGTGCATTGTCCAAGCTACATATGCGGAACACTATAAGAACAAGTTACACACAAGTGCATTGTCCAAGCTACACGCGGAACACTAAGAACAAGTTACACACAAGTACAATGCCAAAGCTACACGCGGAACACTAAGAACATGTTACACACAAGTACAATGCCAAAGCTACACGCGGAACACTAAGAACATGTTACACACAAGTACAATGCCAAAGCTACACGCGGAACACTAAGAACATGTTACACACAAGTACAATGCCCAAGCTACACGCGGAACACTAAGAACAAGTTACACATAAGTAAACTTGAGTACTTTTTCCATACAACACACGCAGACATCCCCACCTCCACCGCGCGGCATTTGCTGAGCAGGCAGTAGGGTTTGAGTCCCAAATAGAAGCGCGTGATGCCGTTACCGTACTTGGAGAAACCTACTAATGTTTGCAATAGTTCTGTAAAAAATATAAGGATGTTTTTGCGTTAGATGAGATTTTTCATTCAGATTTAGAGGAAACAACCTGCCAAATTGTTAACTAACAAGAGATATAAGGAGGCAAAGGTTAAATGACTATCAAAAACTATTATGACATATTCTTTCCTAAAACGCTTCTAAAAATTTCTCTGTCATGAGATAATTAGTGAATGGGGAAGCAAAATTATGTTGATTTCAAAGAGATCTAAAATTTGCATAGACAAATTCTTGAATTGTTTATTAGTAAAGCATTTCATTTTGGATTTATATTCCCAACTTTACTATCGAAGATATTAAATAACTTCGTTAAACAATGTTGGATTTTGTAACTTAGTTCCACATATATGGCCATCGAACAAAACGTACAATGTCATGGCGAAATATTTTGCCACTCAAACAAACAATTTTACGTCATGGTTCTAATTCCTAAATAAATTTATTTCGTTTTTAATTTAAATTTAATCTGGCGACTGGGTTCTATTTTACACCACTTCTATTCTACCGCCCCATCCACGAACCTTACCACATCCGCACACTATTTACGAACCTCATTCCCTTCCCCACTATTAGCCCCCTCGCTATCGCCATGCCCAACTCTCCCCACTCACATCCTACACTCACACTTCCCCTACGCTATCCTATCACCCTCACCATTCCCCACTCAGCCACTCACTATCCACAACCCCTCTTCCCCTCACACATTGCCCCGCAGCTCCCACGCGTTGCCTAGCAACGGCAGCGCAGGAGGCCCCGGGACGCGCTCCAGCAGACGCACCTGCCAATATGCACACTCAGAACAATAGTGTATTTTTATCCTAATATCGATGCACTACTTGACTTTGAATGGATTATCCTGACTAAGTTTATCCCTGGAAAAGGGCGTTATGATACGTGCAGAAAGTTCCTCGCTTTTCGGACAAAATGACCCATTCAATTTTGTGAGTGCAAGCAATTATACCACTTACATTTTTTATAAATTTTATGGCTTTTATTCAAATATATAATGAACCATAATTGGTTTTCTAAAGATTATCCGCAATTTTTGTCAAAATTTCAAAACAGAGGAAGGGGACCGTGATTACGAAATTACGGTAGATATCTTTTTGTGTTGTACATCGAGTATCTTTCCCAACTTCATAATTAATTTTCAACAATGACAAAAAAACATTATTAAACGTTACGCTCACTCTAGTCTGCCATAGACGATTGCTTTGAGAAACGCATGGGCTGATAAGAAGTAGTGCTTCTGAGGGCCTGATTTGATAAGCCCTGTTGAAGCAATTCAGGGACTAAATAAAGGGATTTATAGAGCAGCCTATTGAGACGATATATGATCAGAAAAAAGGTCAAGTACGCTAAGTAATCATCCCATGCAAAATATAAAGCAAAACACTCGAGCTTTTCTTCCTAGGAACATGACGGGAGATGTGCGAAATGTAATGATGTGAGATTGCAGGCTTGCATTGAGAGTGCTTTAGAGGGTCCATAGTGATAGTGAGATAGTGTGAATGAGAGAGAATATGTACTATGTAATATGCAACATGTAATACACATCACATTTGTAATACTCTACACATTTGTAATATACAACACATTTGTAGTACACAACACATTTGTAATACACAACACATTTGTAGTACACAACACATTTGTAGTACACAACACATTTGTAGTACACAACACATTTGTAGTACACAACACATTTGTAGTACACAACACATTTGTAATGCACAACACATTTGTAATGCACAACACATTTGTAATGCACAACACATTTGTAGTACACAACAGATTTGTAATAATGAAATCTTTGTAAATAGCAAAGGTTTGCGGAAAGAATATAATTATTGATTAAAACGGTCATTGTACTGACAATTCGGAACCCCGTATAATCCCTGGTCAATGCGATAACTTTTTTCTTATTTCATATCATGAAAGAGCAGGGAGCAGCTAACCAAGAATTTTGTAGCAAAGCAAACACCATTTAGAATTCATCATTCCCTTAAGGAAAATCTTTATCATATCCTCGATAAAGATAACTTACTTGACAGATTCTATTCTAATACCTTATTGGTAATTTAAAAATATCTTTGTTTCCAGATCAGCTGGACGTGAATAAAATCAACGCTGAGATTAAATCCAAGTAAAAATTTTCAAAATACAGTGTTTGATTGAAAAAATTGCCTCATTTTAATCCTCTTTCGACTTTTAATAAGAATCCGAAATTGGATTAATGGTTGGGTAATCTGGAAAGCCAAAAAGTTATATGGATCACAGAAATTAAATGACATTGAATTTTATTTAATAAAAAATTTAATTTTCATGCATGCTGCATTAAATTAACCTGCTACACTTCAAACAAAACCTGAACGAAAAGCGTTCACCTGCTTCTTGAATAAAAAAATAAGTATTTTTCTTCTTATTTTTTTGCTGGTCGTACACATCAACAAGCTGATGAACCTGCTACACTTACATTATTATTGTATTTTGAATTTGATAATTATATTACATTTAGAGGATGGATCAAATTTTTACTATGCATGAAACGAGTCTCACCTTCCGGTATCTCTTGAATGCAAGCGACGCGAAGAAGAAAAACGAAACGAAAAGAAGCACTTCAAGAAACATGGCTGACTGCATCGCTAGTCTAAAAAAACGAAGGCCTCTGAATCGAATTAAACTCAAAAGAATAAGCTACTTCTACAAATAATGCTGAAAGAATACATGCAAAAACATGAACCTACGACGAATCTATTCAACAGGAACCCAATCGGGACCTATTTAATACCAATTGATTGAGTTTATTATGGTGAAAGAAATATGGAGATAAAGAGAAAGAAATGTATAACAAAACAGTCCAGTACAGTTAGAGTCGAACCCGGTGCAATATTGGCCGGGGCAGCCGCGTTTGAGCAGAACGAAGCCAATCAAGAATTACTGGCCATCTCTCTGATCCAGGGCTGATTTACAGGAAGAAAATTATAAACGTAAACCCCATTGTAAGAATAATAAGGAGTGTAGCCTAATTGTATTCTTATTGTAAGAACGGTTGTTATTGCATTGTAACTGTAAGGAATATTATTGTACCCTAATTTTAAGAAAGGTTGCACATGTATTTTAATTGTAATAAGAGTAATAATTGAATTGTAATCGTGAGAAGGGATGTAATTGTATTGCCATTGTCAGAAATTCGTAATTGTATTGAAATTATAAGAAGAGTTGCCAGGCGTGGCCAGCCAAGCAGTTATGCTGGCCGTGCATTAGAAGGGGAAGATGTCTTTGAGATAATAATGTGAGGGAGAGTAGGACATTATTGCCTCACATTATTTGAATCTTTTAGTTCTCTTGATTAATGCTAAATCACGAATAGACCAAAACTAAAAAATTCAGAAGCTGCCTAAAACACAAGAATCTTTTGAATATCCAACGATTATGACAACTTCCATCATATAATTGACCTACGAAACGTTATCATTCGACCGTGTGTAAAGTGTTTTGTAAATGGCATATTAGTATGCATTATTCAATGATGACATTCCAATAAATGAAAACTGAGCCTAAAATCATGTTTAATTATTCCACTCATTTTGGATAGTATAGGATAATACGAAGCCTCAAAACATGAAAAAAATCGCTCATGATACAAAAATTACAGAAGATTATCAATTAACTAAACTTGAATGGTATATTGAGCTTGATCTGAAGCTTGATTATGCTCTTAAAAGTTTTAGGTAAGGTATTTGTCTACCACCAATCGTCGACGATCTTGATCACGCGTCATTGAACCTATCCGAATATTCTCTCCGTTTAGATTATAGATAATCTTTGTTCATTTTGCGAAAAAAATATAAATGAATAATAGATACAACATTAAACAATTATATAGATAGATATAATCAATCAGATATTTACATATATAATCCATTAAGCATTCATGAACAGTTGTGCGGGACATCCTTCAGACTGTACAAACGCTGTCCGGGGGCTGTAATTGCGCGTAGTCATGATAGCTCCAGTGTTGGTATATTGCCTGAGCCTGTAAGTTTGTTTTTGTGTTGAGATCGCTATTCCGAAATTGGAATAATAGGCGTTGGAATCGGTAATCAGATATTGGAACAATAGGCGTTGGAATCGGTATTCAGAAATTGGAATAATAGGCGTTGGAATCTTTATTCCGAAATTGGAATAATAGGCGTTGGAATCGGTATTCAGAAATTGGAACAATATGCGTTGGAATCGGTATTTAGAAATTGGAATAATAGGCGTTGGAATCGGTCACCAGAAATTGGAATAATAGGCGTTGGAAATGGTATTAAAAAATTGGAAGAATAGGTGCTGAAATCTCTATTCTGAAATTGGAATAATAGGCGTTGGAATCGTTACTCCGAAAATAGAGCAATAGTCGTTGGAATCGGTATTCAGAAATTTGAATAATAGGCGTTAGGCTTACAGCACAGTAACACACTCGAATATCTATTGTTTACATAAAAAAATTTTTGTCTGCGTATGGTTCCGGGAATTGTTAATACACAAATGAGACCTTCTTATACATTATAGTACCGATCGCGTCAGCGCATGAAGTGTATTTGTTGTTATGCTTTTAGTGGCAGAACCGCAGAACATAGAGGGGTTTTGGATTTAAATTTTAATTTAAAGATTTAATGTTATATGAAATATAATAATTAAAAAAACCCACGATTTTGATGTGTAGTTATAATTTTCAAGCAGAACTATGCTATCTGCCAATTTATATCATCATCAATTCTTCAGCATTGAAGTACTTTAGTTCTGCTACCTCCGACGCTGTCTAGCACTGTAATTACATCTTAAAATATAATGTATTTAATTCAGCAATAACTTTCAAGGAATTTATAAACTATAATTAATAAGATCACTTCCATCTACAAACAGTGATTTCAGTTGAAAAATTTTTGCGTTCAGTCGTGATGCTGCATTCAAATGTGTAGGTAAACAAAAGCAACATTTTCACCATGTGGAAGCTATTCCTGCGACCTGCAAAAATGTATATTGATATAAGTCCTCACGTTGGTCCTTAGAAAAGCTGCTCTCGGGAAAAACGGAAAAATTTTCCAATTAGCGATATATATTTTCACCTGTGAGTGGGTCATCCCGACTCACGAAATGCCAGACAGACCCCAACGACAACTTCTTTCTCTAAGCGCCGGGCGCCGAGTGACCTCAGGCACCGGTGCGACCCAGACTACACGTGGTGGTCACGTCTGACGTGATTGCGACCTTGGACGCTGCGGTATTACGGTTTGGCCGCGATCAGGCCGACGTTGAAAATGAAATAGTGATGGCTTTTGCTCTTGTAATTTTCAGAGGAAAGATTTATAAATGGCTGCATGACGGGAGAGGTGGCGCTTTACGTTACTGAGAAGACAATTGACGAGCACCAGCACTAGCAAGCCTCTTGCAAATGCAA
The DNA here is from genome assembly GCF_000764305.2 of Hyalella azteca. Lineage (NCBI taxonomy): Eukaryota > Metazoa > Arthropoda > Malacostraca > Amphipoda > Hyalellidae > Hyalella > Hyalella azteca. Next base: position 30,394 of record NW_025932998.1, read on the forward strand.
TCAATGCACTTGAGAGCTGCAGTGATAAAATCTCGATGCCTGCAGTAAAAAAAAAGAAAATTTTGCTAAACAAGCCAAAGAAGCGGTCAAGTGTTGCAAATGACAATGAACAATTTCTATATACTATTATTTTTCTATTTTTATTATTCTTAATACTATTATTATGTTTGAATATGAAAATGAAAATGAACAAAATTTTAAAGAGATTAGAGTATTTCTTCTTGAAAATATTATGATAGACGCGTGCTTGCACGGAGGAGATAGTGCGCGTGCTTGCATGGAGAGTGACAAGAGATAGTGGGCGTGCTTGCATGGAGAGTGAAAAGAGATAGAATAGAATAGAAGTGTCGGCGTTGGAGAAATAGGCCCATGGCCTGTTGCCGATTCTTGAACTTTTCGTGACTTGATTCACAAGGGATCCGGCCTTTGGAACCCGATCTTTCCATAACTGACGATTGATTGAGATAGCTGCTGGACTTTTTGCCTGGTCCGTAATTTGCTAGGCATTTTAAGACTGAACATATGCTCCTGCATAGCTTCGTCTAGTCTGTTTTTGAAGATGTTCATACTCGGAGCGTCAACGATGCTATCAGGGAGGCTGTTCCACATGTCGGTGACTCGAAGCGAGAAGAAATGTTGTCGCATGGATGTGTTACAACGCTGTTTTTTTAGTTTATAGCCGTGGCCCCTGGTGTTGGTTCTTGTTTCAAATTCTAGTAATCCTTCTGGAACCTTGTATAAGCCATGAGTATACTTGTATGCTTCAATGAGGTCCCCACGCAGACGTCGATAACTGAGGCTTGGAAGCTTCATAATCTTTAATCTTTCCTCATAGGACTTGCCTTTCATGCCCGGAGCTATCCTTGTTGCGCGTTAATCATGGATAATCCATCAAAAAAATGCTTCGTGGTAGCAAAAAAAATTACAACCCTATAACAATGCACGAATGACTTTAACGACGCACGAATGACTATAACGACGCACGAATGATTATAACGACGCACAAAAATTTATAACGAAATTGATTGCGGTTGCCAGAGGCAGGAGGGCTGCCTCCGATAGCGCGGCTGCTGTCGTCCGCGGACCCGGAAATCGTGGACCAGGCCGTGTGGGCCATCGGCAACATCGCCGGCGATGGACCCGCCATGCGGGACGCTGTCCTCAGGGTCAGGATTGTCCAGCTCCTCGATGACGCCAAGAAGAAACTTTCATCAGTGAGCCACGGAGAAAATTAGTTAATTTATGATTCAATGTACAATTCTTGTCTACAATGAATTTATTACTGGGTTTCCAGGCTTCTTTAGTGAAACCCGATCATTAAATAAATGTTTATCATTGGTGTTGTTATAACTATGCAGCATTTGAGCTTACTTGTTCTCTTGTCGTAAGAATCCCCTATCAGTTCAAGTTAGGGGATTTTTATACGTGCCTTTAATCAATTTCATCGTCGAGTAACTCGGTAAATGATCTAATGTACGTTAATTATTGTTCTAGTATAAACAATAAGAAGAACATGATAGACCGCCGTTCAATTATCCAAACAAAGTGAAAGAATTTCGCAAGGCCGTTAAACTCCAATTTAGTAGTGATTGGGCCTGAGATATTTACTTTTTTGCAGCCAGCCATCTCTTTTGAAATGTCTTTGTCATGGTCGGCATTATACCTATACACTTCTGAAATCTTTTTACCTCTCTTACTTCTTTATTTACCTCTCTAATTACCTCTCTATTTACCTCTCTATTTACTTCTCTATTTACCTCTCTATTTACCTCTCTGTTTACCACTATATTTAACTCTCTATTTATGTCTCTATTTACCTCTCTGCTTACCTTTCCATTTACCTCTCTAAATACCTCTCTATATACCTCTCTATTTACCTCTCTATATACCTCTCTATATACCTCTCTATATTATTATTATTATTATTATTATTATTAATGTGTCATATTGTCCAAATATAAACACAACGTCAGCACGTAGCACTGATAGGCCCTTATAGCGGGTCAGGATGACATACACATGAATGAAAATTACATCGTAAATTGGACGACAAAATCTCATTCATTTGTTCTTTTTTTAAGCGCTACGCCAATTGGTGGGAAATATTGCAAAGAATCGCACCGAATCGCGAAGAAATAAAAAGAAAAGTAATGTATATTGACGAATCCTAAATAAACTTAAATGATCGTAACGAATCGTAACCGATCAAGTAACATAGTAATAAATCGTAACGAATAGTGAAAAATAATAAAGAAAAGTAAATAGTCGTAACGAATCGCAACAAAACTTAAAGAAACGTAAAGAAGCGTAATGAATTGTGAATAATCGCAGCGAATCGTAAAGAATAGTTAAGAAATGTATAGGTCATAACGAATTGTAACAAATCGTTGAGTCGTAACGAATCGTAAAAATTCGTATGGGCCGTACCGAAACGTTAAGCATCACAACAAATCGTAACGAATCGTAACAAATCGTTGAGAGTCATAATGAATCGTGAAGATAAGTGAGTAAACATAAAGTATCGTAACGAAATAAAACAAACCGTTATAACATAGTGATGTCGGCGCTGAAGAGTAGGCCTGATGTAGCCTATTGTCGATTCTTGTACTTTTCGTGACTTGTTCACAGAAGATCTAAAATCGTGTCATTTGACCGAATCTTTTCAAACCTGAAGATAGTTTGAAATAGCTACTAGATTTCCACCGGGTTCGATATGGTGCTAGGCATTTCAAGTCTGAACATATATTTTTCCATAGCTTTATCTAGTCTGTTCTTGAATGCGTTCATACTCGGAGCGCCAACGACGTAATCGGGGAGGCAGTTCCACATGTCGCCGATGTCGGTGATCCGTGATTCGAAGCGAGAAGAAATGTTGTCGCGTGGAGAAGTTGCGGTGCAGTTTTTTTAGTTTATAGCCGTGGCTCCTGGTGTTCGTTCTTGTTTCAAGTTCTAGTAATCCTTCGGGGACCTTGTATAAACCATGAGTATACTTGTATAGGTACTTCAATGAGGTCCCCACGCAGACGTCGATAACTAAGGCTTGGAAGCTTCATAATCTTTAATCTTTCTTCATAGGACTTGCCCTTCAAGCCTGGAATTATCCTTGTTGCACGTCTTTGAACATTTTTTATTAAATTTTTGTCCTTTTGAAATCTCGGTGACCACACAACGTTTCCAAACTCTTGATTCGGGTGCATGACAGCAACAAGCAACTGCTTCATCGCTTCTGCATCTAGGAACTCGTAAGAGCGTCTGATTAGTCCAAGAATTTTGTTGGATGTGTTAGCTTGCGTATCAACATGCTTAGAAAATTTCAGCTCCTTGTCGACATAAACTCCGAGATTTTTTTCCACACTAGACTCTTCAATCATTATTCTCTCGTTGCAACCATGTCTGTAATCTTGCTTGAACTGTAAATCTTGCTGTTCATTGTTCTTCCCTAGGTGAAGTACTTTACACTTGTCAGAATTACACCGAAGCTGCCACGTATCAGCCCAGTTAACTAAACAGTCAAGATCATCTTGCAATTGCGCTTTATTTGACGCATCCTTCACTGTATTATAAGCTTTTGTGTCGTCGGTATACATGGAGCTCACGCTGGCAGATTGTTTATAAAAGCAATGAACAAAATAGGCCCAAGAACGCTTCCTTAATTGTGGCACGCCCCTACGCGCGCACTGACCCAGTCTGACACGGTTCCGTTAATACTGACACGTTGTCGTCTACCTACTAGAAAATCTCTGATCTATTGGAGTACGTTTCCCTCAATTCACAAAGACTTCACTTTACGCAACAGTCACTCATGCGGAACACTGTCAAATGCTTAGGCAAAATCGAGGTACAATGCGTTCACTGGCTCCCTTTCGTCCAGCAGGCGAGTCCAATCGTTCAACGTAGACAATAAGTTAGTGGTGCAGGATCTACCGGCAATAAAACCATGTTGACAATCTGATAGGACAAGGTGAACAGTCAAGTGATCGATAATCCTATCCCTCACACCACATCCCACTACCAATAGTCAAAGAAGTAATCTTACTGTCATATACAGTTGAGAAAATGGCTATACGACCAACAAGTTTTTTCTAAATATATTTTCTTAGAAAAAGAAGTACTGGATTCTAATTATACGAGGTCAATTTACGAGGTCAACGTAAATCGAGGTCAATCGAGGTCAATACGAGGTCAATTATACGAGGTCAACGAGGTAATTATACGACCAACAAGTTTTTTCTAAATATATTTTCTTGCATAAAGAAGTACTGGATTCTAATTATACGAGGTCAAACTACGTTTAAAACGGTTCCAACGCTATACGAAGTCAACGCTTGCTGACTTCGAAGTGTGAATCGACACAGTCATGCTGGAAAACACATGATCTCTCATGTTTCTCTTTGGCAAAAGGAGAAGATGGTGAAATAGATTGTGCTTGTATGCCTCAGAATCCTGTCTCTCACGTAAAATAGCTATAGTTGATTTTCCCTTTCGGCTAAACGCACCCCAAACCATTACCGAACCAACACCAGATTGCCGGTTCGAAAAGAATTCAGGCGCACGGTCCAGGTAATGCCAATTGCATTGCCATCCATGTGGACCATCAAAATTTAATTTTTTCATTGCTGAAGATAATCTTGTCCCATCCCTCACCAATAAGCACGTTTTTTTTCAGCAAATTTTAGTCGGTCGATAATATGGTTTTGTTTTAAGCATCGGCGTATTTTTCCTCTTCATGTTCTTGAATATCTTCGAGTCATTCTTCCTCTTCTTGTAATATCTGATAGATGCGTTGTGCTGTCACATCAACCACAGTGGCCAATTTTATAGAAGTAGATGTAGCGCCAATTTTAGACGACTCTGAAAACAGTCGCCTAAGATCCCCGTCAGTTAATTTTGGGTTGGGGCAGGGTGCTTATTTTGATCCGTAGCCGTCCGGATTAGCAAGAAATGATTGTGCAATAGTTTTTTTACGCGTTTTATTAACTTTGCGCTGTCCCGTTGGCTTCTACCGCTTTTCGCAAAGGTGGTGGTGGTGGTGGTGGCGGGTTGTACGGGTTGTAAATAAAAAAAAACTAGGTGGAAATCATCTAGGTTTTTTTTAATTTTCATCCTGTTTTCTCATATATTTTGAAAAATTACTTTTTTAGAATATTGTTGCAATCGTTCTTAAACGTAGTTTGACCTCGTATAATTAGAATCCCGTATTTCTCTATGCAAGAAAAAATATTAAAAAAAACTGGGTGGTCATATAGCCATTTCCGCTACTGTATGATATATAAATCGCTTACTGCAAAGACCCATGGACGTTGGAATTTCGTGTCAAATCTAATGCGGCCCTTGTGGGGCCTAGGTAGATATTTTGAAACCATGAACATTAAACTTGAAGGGTCACTAGTCAATCATTATAACACTAGTCAAATCAGAGCGGGCATCAAATATTACATTTGAAAGAAGCAAAAAGAACGAAAACGTAAATGATTGAATTTAATTAAACAGCGTTTACCAGAAAAACAATTGTCACAAGAGTCAGAGTCACTACCTACCTAGAGCAAAATAACCTTTTTTTGCAAAACTCTCGCTGTAAATTTAATAAAAATCATGCTTATATAGATTTTCATAATATAACAGATATTTTAGACACGAACGATGATAACCATTGATTCCTCATCAAATCGAAATCGGTTTCAATCAATACACTTTTTTTAATCAAATTTGTTTGCGTCACGATGAGACGCTATCTAAAACTTGCTGTTGTAGAACGATTACAGCTCCACTCATTGTCATTAATTAGTCATTAGTAGAGTGTTGTAGCGGAGGAAGGTGTTGTGCGCGATATGGGTACTCTCCGAGTTGAGAAACGGAAAAACTGTTCGTTATTATTAAAGCTAATACTTGATACTCCCCAACTTTGAGTTGAAATTAATATTAGTTGAGAACTTCAGTGACGAAATTTTAGCTAAATAGCTAGTACCTACCTAAGGCTACTAGTATGCTGGCTGCTGGGTTGCTGGGCTGGGCGCTATGCATAGGCTAAGGCTAGGTGGCTAGCATACCTAGCCTCTGCTGATCTGCCTCATACTAGCCTAATATTAGGCTACCTTATTATTATACTTATAGCAAGTCCCGTTCTCTCTCCTATAATTCTGAGTGTAATTATCAGCATATAGGCTACATGGCATAGTCTAGACTGAAGTAGACTCTAGACAGTAGACTCTAGTGGCACAGACTGGCACTGGGAATTTGCAGTTCACAGCAGGTGCAGCCGTGCAGGGCCTTGCACGTTAGATGCTACTTTGCACTAGCCACTGCCCACTAGGCAGTAGGCACTAGTCGCACTACATATCAAATTATCATATTTAATTTATAAGACAAATTTTAAATATATGGTTTGTAAATGTAAATAGCATTACATTGATTACTATAATAAAATTAAAGGTTTCCAATCAAAATGGCAATTAAAACATTAATTAATGTTAATGGTAATGAATTAATGATATAACATTATAACATAACTCATAACATAGTAATGTTGGCGCTGAAGTGTAGGCCTGATGTGGCCTGTCGCTGTCGCCGATTCTTTTCCTTTTCGTGCCTTGTTCATAGAAGAGCTAAAATCGTGTCATTTGACCGGATCTTTTCATGACTGACAATAGTTTCAAGTAGCTACTAGCCTACTAGACTTCCACCGGGTTTGATAAGGAGCTAGGCATTTCAAATCTGAACATATATTTTTCCATAGCTTTATCTAGTCTGTTCTTGAATGCGTATATACTTGGAGGCTCGGAGCGCCAAGCCGCCAACGATGTCATCGAGGAGGCTGTTCCACATGTCGTCGGTGATTCAAAGCAAGAAGAAATTTTGTCGCGTGGAGAAATTGCAGCGCAGTTTTTTTAGCTTACAGCCATGGCCCCTGGTGTTGGTTCTTGTTTCAAATTCTAGTAACCCTTCAGGGACCTTGTATAGACCATGAGTATACTTGTATACTTCAATGAGGTCCCCACGGGCCCACGCAGACGTCAATAACTGAGGCTTGGAAGCTTAATAGTATGAGGCTTAATAATATATATGCATTCATGATATGCAGCTACCTACTTTATCAATTGACAGCTGAGCCTCAGCATGTCAGACAGAAGTCACAGTTAACCTAAGGATAATATCCCTATACCTAGGTTAGGATATTATATATGGTATAGTTCTACAGTTTTCAAGGCCTCTTGGCAACTATGTGGCTATGCCCAGTCTTGAATTCTTGATCATGAAAAGAAAAATTTGTGTTTTGTTGTGTTTACAAAATTACAATGTGTGAGAAAATGCATGATTTGATAATTCATGATTGCAATTCATTTTCAGGATTTTCACCCTACCCCTACTGAATCCAATAATTCCAATTATAAAATGAGTGTTAACTGTGAATACTCTCCGTCATGTTTTACAAACTAGATAAAATTTAATGTTGAGTTAGTAGTATTTTATGTTTTTTCAGTTTTTACAACACAAATTGTTGTACAGTTCCAGTAGACAGACACAGCTGTAAGGTCAAATATGTGTGGTTGTAGTTCTTGTCACAACCTTTGTTCAAGGTGGCGGCTTTGGATTAGGCCGTTGGTTTTTTTCGTCTATGCAGCCGTTATATTAGGAGTTCTTCCATATGTTATTTACAAAATGGTAAGTCAAATACTCAAATTGTTATTTATTTTATGAAGCAAATGTATCTGAAAACTGACCATTATTCAATTTGCCAAAATTTATCCCAATGGAGTAAATGCCATAAGCACCCTAAGTGATTTTTCTATGTAGGTATAGGTATATTTGTAGAGAGACAGATGCTGGATAAGAATTAGAAGGATTTTAGGCTCAAAATTTACTTCTTACTAGCATAGTTGCAATACAGAACAGGGGAGGAAAAGATCTACTCTCTGAGCCGCGACTGAATTTTTTGAGCCGCGAACTAACGAATTTTCAAGCCATAAGCCTATTTCTCAAACCGTGGAAAGCCATTCTTGAACCTCAAAGTTGCGAACTCTTGGCGGCAGAGGTGGGCAGTAGCGCGCTACATGTAGCGACCGCTACATTTTCAGTAGCGGTAGCGGCTCTACATTTAAGGCAATGTAGCGGTAGCGGTAGCGCCCGCTACATATTTAAGTAGCGATACGAAGTTTTGCCGCTACAGCGCTACCGCTACATTTATAGATAAAGCCTTTAGATTTTACTTAAGGGGACCGGCTACCCTCCAACAAAACTTTTTTGTTTACAGACGGATCGTTTTGAAACTTGGTACACATATGTAAAACAGAAATCTAAGACCTTTTTGTTGATGTAAATTTAAAAAAATGAAAGAAAACGTGGAATTAATAGAAAACGGAGTAGCGGCTAATGTAGCGCGCTACATTTTACTGTAGCGGTAGCGGTAGCGCCCGTTACAATCTAGTGGGTGTAGCGGTAGCGGTAGCGCCCGCTATATTTAGAGCATGTAGCGGTAGCGGTAGCGCCGCTACATTTCCAAGTAGCGCTGCCCAGCTCTGCTTGGCGGCAATGGCACGCGGCCACGCGCGCAGCCGCAGCACGCAATCACGATTCCCAAATAAGCTCAAATTTTGCCCTAGAAACAGCAGTTGAACATTATTCCCTAATTCACATGTAGTTTAGCTCATGCTAATGCCTACCTTACGATATTGCAAAAATATAACACGGTTTTACAGGAGTCTGAGAGGCGAGTTCAAGATCTTCATCTTTGACATAACGCTCTTGCTGCTGTCACAGTTTAACATATACAAGTATGACGAGAGCGTGGTACTAAACCGCGGAGGCGCGGACTTAAATATTTGATAATGATAAATTCTATGATAAAGAAAAAAAGAGTCGAATATACAAGGTTTGGGAAACACTTGTTAAGATGTTTTGACCAACCAGTGAACAAAAACGGTTCACCTGCAATGAAATATAAGCTCAAACAGAATAACTTAAGAAGGCTACTACCTTATAGATACGACTAGTATAATTTAAGAAACTAAAAATCATTAACATGATGAGACTCTTTTATGAGCAATTTAAGACATGTGTTGTGTGATTCTAGGCAAAAATCCATTTGCGACGTTAAACATCTTATAAAAATTTCCCGTTTTTTTCAATGGAAGGTAAATGCAAGTTAATTTGCATTTAGAAAATATTTAGACCAACATGAAGTTTTGTAGATAGGCCTGCTCTACACACAGCTCGTTTCACAGGCTCAAAATGTTTACGAATGCTTAGGCCTTAGGCCATACATTCAAAAATACACACGAATGCTTAGGCCATACATACATTCAAAATGCGCATCATTTATTTTTAATTCGAATGGAAACAAGCATGATGGAAGGCCTATTTGTTTGTCACACTTCAAGGAATAAATGAGAAAATAAATTACCTAAATTCATGTTAAAAATGGTTCTCTCTTAACCTGGGACTCCTTTTTATCCACGTAGAGAAATTGAAAAAAAAAACATTTCATCAGAAGAGCTTGAAAGGGAAAGCCGTTTGAAAGGGGAAAGAGAAACGCCGTTAGAGAGGGTCGCTTGTTGGAGACCAACACTGCCCTGCTTCGATAATACCACCTTGGTTCCTTCCTCCAACACTGTATGTAGCCATCCCTTCAACACTTCTGCCCACAAGTGTTGAATCCTTGAGTGTTTGCGGCTTTCAAATCCATTTAAGTAGACCTATCTGCCAGCAGGAAACCAACCTGCTATAGTATGGCCTAGCGTCATCTGCAAACACAAACATTTTTGCATCATTCGGACATTTAGTACCACAGCCTTGCAGTGCATATGGTGCCCGCTACCAACCTGTCCTGTGCATCGAATCAGCCTATGATAAGAACGACCATTCATCGAAAGACGATTAATTTTGGAACATAACTAAACTATGTGAAACCTAACCTCAGATGATGTGAGCTAAAAATTACACAATATAATGATGTAACAAAAGTCATATTCCATCCGTTGTTTGGTGGTGCATGTCAGATTTCATGCAATTCCACTGACGAGCTGGGCTGATTGATCGCAGTTCGTTGTTTGCTGAGCACAGTTTAGTTTAGAGCAGGGTGGCCCAGTGGCTAAAATTTAGAGTACCAGGATTGGAGCAGAGAGGAGTGGGTTTGATCCCAGCTCTCTGCGACGGTTTTTGGATCAAATCTTCGAGGCCGGGGGGGTTATGCACAGCCGAATCGGAGCAGTGAGTTGCATGTTCGAGACCACAACAAAGTGTGAATGTTTTGCGATGTCAAGAATCGGCAACAGGCCTACGGTGGAATAAACTCTGAAACCGCTAATACTATTATTATATTATTATTGTCATGGGCAGGTTACTGACGGTAGGCTTGATCCACCACTGATGTTCGCTCATGCATATAAATGTGCTAGGCGTTCCATTCATGGCTAATTGGTGCACAAAATCGGTGGTTCACAGTTGCACTCATATTTGAAAAGTTAAACTCGTACATACTTCTGCATCATGCATCGCATCATCTTTACCAGCTGGCAGGAGACTTCTGGGAATTTAAGAAACCAGGTTTTGAGAGATAACCCCGACTTACCCAATACATATGTATAAATTACTGAGTGAAAAAAAGAAGTTCAAAGGCATATTTGACAATTTATTCGAGGCAAAATGTTGTACAAGAATTAACGGTATTATTAGCATAGGATAGGCATTGTCCTGATGCAAGACAAAGCTTCTTTATCGTCCTAGTGACTTGGTTTGTTAGCACCCTAGCACTTCCTTCTGTAAATCCATCAGTAATTGATTGATCCTCATTATTGTGACATAGGTAAAGCTTAGGAGTCCCAATTGGTACAGACCTTGGCAAACGGGTGCGTAAGACCGTAGCAAACAGGCGTAGTGAGGCTGTAACGAACAGGTGCGGTGATATCACAGCACACAGGTGCAGTGAGATTTTAGCAAACAGGCACAGTCAGATGGTAGCACACAGGTGCGGTGAGAACAGGCCTCTCTTCAACATGCCTACTTCCAGTTCCATGCCCTCATCCATGCCTGCTTCTGTTCTTCGAGGATCTGAAAATAATGAGAGATGAATACATCATGTAAATCGAGCGTCCTTAAGAATGCAGGCTCTCATAGACATTACACCAACGTTCTATCAATTTTGGAAATGCGTTGCAACGTACTATCTTGTATGCACTCACTCTAATTCTGATGAATGACAATTCAACACCAAGTTATGATATCTTTGGTAGATAAACAAATTTTTATAAGTGAATAATTTTTGAAAGTTGGTCAAGTTGAAAACATAATCTTGTCATATATAGTATCGATTAATTGAATTTATTTAAAATGCTGGATGCCGTTTGGTAAGGAAAATCCTTATGCCATAATGTATGAAGAGTGATCACTGATCAAATATCGGAACTTTCTTGGAACTATAGTCAAAAGATCAATAAAATTATTTCAATCATTTAAAATTAGTTCATTTGGTCACCTGATTGCGAGAAGACAAGTGTGGACTTCCGTTTAAGAGCAGGCCTCAAAGTCATTGGCTAAGTAGCAAGTAATACTGCCGCTGGTCTCCCCAGACACGCACATTCACTCGGAAACCTGAAATAAAAGGCCGGTATGAGGTAATGCATTCCACAAGATACTAGAAAGCTAACATGAATTTATCAGGAAAGAAAATCTTAGCATTCCAAGAATCTGATTTTCCCCAAACCAGTTAATGTCAGCGCTCTTGAATTAAGCGCCCCTTAGGATCGGAACACGTGACTAAGGCGTGAGGAATAAGCAAGACACAATCTGTCTAGAGAAAAGTATCTTGATACGGGGTGGCAATACATAAGTTACGATACAGAGGTATAAGCTACGGCGTCAACCGTTAGGTCAGAAAACTCAACCGAGAGCTACATTGTGGGGGGCTTACTAAGGTTCAAATCAGAGGTTACTTACTACAGTTAATTACTACTACGGGGGGCTTACTAAGGTTCCCAACCCAGTTATAGACATCGCACCTCCATTCACCGAGTTCTTGTCCTCGCGACACATGACTCAGCATCTAAGGCAAGCTGTCAGTGACACGGTGTACTCGTAGCTAACTTTGTGAACACATGATGATTTGCTTCCACAAACTACACTCGGACATTAATAATAAAAATTTAAAGTAGCTTATAAACATTTAAAAAAAAGTCCCATTCCATTCCACACTAAACCTCACTAAGGCTCACTTAGTATGGGATTCTCATCTAACTCCAAAATTAAAATTAGAACGAAAGTTATAAGCTCTTCATATTTTCGAAAAAATATACAAATATACTCAACACTGCAAGTATTTTTAATACGCACACGATTACCTCAGGCCTCTATATGTATGTACTCAACAGTCACATTTCAAGCCACAACTAAACAAACTTGAACGTATAAATGGCATGTCTTCTTTATGTGCTTTAGTAGTATGAATTCTAGCCAATTAAAACCCTTATCATTGTTACTGACACGGTCACGCCAAATATGTAAATAAGTATTTTCCGGACGTTTCATATCCAAGGGAACAAAAGTGGCTACTTTCCAATTTATATTCTAGACGTTTATAAATGTCTTGCTATATTAAACTACACAACAAACGTACCGATAGCCGGTAGTAAATTAGTCTTTTCCCTATAATAGAATAAATGTAGAGTGGTGTAGTGCCTAATGCCTTTACTTTAGTGACGAAATCAACTGAGCAGGTAACTCGGCGGTGTTACTGATATTCCCTGGTCAAGACTCGAGAAGCTTAGCTTAGTAACCAACATATTTCTTTATTAGTTGGCGGGCGCTCCATCAAAGTAATGAACATTCACTTGGCATCGCAACGGGAATTTCTGACAGAGAACAGGCTGGTGGGCGCATTTGTCGCCACAAGTCTTGACCCCAACTATAAAAAAAATCGCAACGGGAAACATTTCTCGCTTAATAAATGTTTTTGCTCACAGTTGAACACTCCTTGTTAAATTTTTTTTCATGTTATGAAAATATGGTATCCATTAGTAGCGTAGTCACTGTCAGCACTGTCAAGTTAGTGGCTTTGGTTTCATCAAAGTTTGAACTACCAAACATGCAGCCCGACCTCATTTCAGGATGGTAAACATTTTTGGTCAATAAATTTGTTTGCGGCATAAACTATTCAATAGTTTTTCATCAAATTAAAAACAAGTAATGAAATTTTCTAGAAATAATTTAGAAGTACATAGATTAGAGGCTTAAAATTGAAACAATACTACATTTGAGCTAAGAAGCACCGGTCATGTATAATTTCTTCCAAGTTTCGTGTACAGACAGAATACGGCTGGTAAGGTAAGGCGTAATCGGGATAGTCTTCCAAACTTTACAATTGAATCGTGTTAAAGACCATTCACAATATAATTCTACTACTAATCTATGTTCCGTTTGAAACAAACTATTGATAAGGCCATATGTATATGATGATAAGAATACTTACAAGTATCAAGCCACCATGCATCGCCGACCGGCGCCAAGTCTAGTTGTTGTGGAAACTGGATTAGAACTTAGGAGTTATCACTGCATAACCGCACGTGGAAACATGAGCTCAAATGATACAGTGATCTTTCTTTATCTACATCGGCCGGTGCACGATTCTTTATCGTTTTGCAGCCGACAACTGCCAACCGCAGGCTTGCCCCTCCCCCACACGTCACGACGATCACGTGACCCATTTCGGAGGCTCCGGAAATATATTTACCTGACTTCCGAGCCGCGATATTTCAAACTTACCTGAAAATGGGAGATCTCGGGCCGCGAAATTTCCGTAAAAAATAGATGTATTCCACCCCTGATACAGAAAATGTTTCAGACCAAACTAAATGAATATTTTGGATAATACCAGGTAGTTACAAATATCTAAACAATCTCTTTTATGCCACTTGCCCACTATTGTTGCCAGTATTATTAAGTATTCATCCCCATAACTGCTGTACCCTTTGAGATTTCTTACCATAAACTGTGAAATTGGGCAGAAGGCACCTGCATGACAAAAAATGAACTGGTTTGTAGTTAATTTCATGTCTTCATATTTTAGTTAATTAATTTTTTGAAAAAAAAATTAATGTAAAGCACATTTTTGCTTGTGATTTCCAAAAAATTACTTATCAAACAATCATTTTTACTTTAGCTTCTAGAAAATTCTGCCTATTATTCCAGATTGGTTGGCAGCTCAAGTTGAATTCTACATATATGTTATTACTATATTCCCTCCCAAGTCCCTGCTGCTTGATATGACTATGGCATTGCTATTATAATGCAACTACCTGATACTATTCTCTTTACCATGCCTTTGTTTTAACCTAGGAAAGATCCACCCATCACAAACAACTGACTTATATTCCCAGTTGCTACCTGTAGTAATCTAGGTACTGCCAGAGACTGTAGTCTATGCCAGTGACTAGTACTCATTGCTAGAGACTTGTAGTCTATGCCAGAGACTATAGTCTATGCCAGAGACTATAGTCTATGCTGAGTCTATAGTCTATGCTAGAGACTATAGTCTATGCCAGAGACTATAGTCTATGCCAGAGACTATAGTCTATGCCAGAGACTATAGTCTATGCCAGAGACTATAGTATATGCCAGAGACTGTAGTCTTTAATGTTGATATTTATCTCTCTTGGATCCTGCAGTTTCAACTCATAAGCCATTGAAGGTTGGCAAAAAATTGTTGGCTTTGTAAAATTCAAATGAGAAAGTTTGATGACTGATCAGCATCATAATTTGTCAAATGCTACTATATTATTTGATAAACTTCAGTCAAACCTCAAGTGTCACGTTAATGGAAGAGATTCTGATCATTGTATGAAAGCTAAAATCTCTTGCTTATCAAACCTAGTGATATTAATTGATGCTCTTTAATAAAAACTAAAATTATTTTAAAGCTGAAAGTCAAAATTATGATATCATCACTCAGTTGGTCAATCTTTTAATTATTTGATTACTGTATATGCTCCATTTTTCTCCCAGGTCCAGGATGGTGTGGACAAATTCCAATTTGCCTGGCTGGTTGGAGGATTGTTTGTGTTCATCACTATTCCAATTTCATTGTGGCAAATCACTCACCATCTTGTGAATTATACAAAGCCTAAGCTACAGAAGCACATCATCAGGTACATAGATTTACACTTTGCATCTGTAGCAGTTTACTTATGAACTCAATTAAAATTGAACCTGAATTGAAGAACTTATTCAGGGAAATTTTCACCTGAAGATTGTGTGCATGAAATATCTTCTGTAAAAATTTTTGATCTGATAAATCTAACACACGCGTCTTTATCTGCATCTTTTTAAAAGAATATCTCTTTTCAGAATACTGTGGCTGGTGCCAGTATACTCATTAGACTCGGTGAGTTATTAACTATATATACCGTGGTACCTATTATGGTAAATACAGTACTGTTGTGAATCTCATTTTCTTCAGAAGAAACTAGATGTCAACAAATTTGTTTCAATTATACTGATAATACAAGAGATTATTCATAAAGCCATAAATTTTATTTACAAAGAGATTAATTTCATACAATTCTGCCCTTTTATTGATTTAATTTTTTTTCTTGAAATTATTTTATTATTCTGATTAAGTTTACATTACCGTAGTGCAGTGACCTTAAGTGGCAAACTAGATCTCATTATTTTTAATCATTATTAATCTACAATAGTTTGCCTTTTTATTAATAGGTAGATTAGTACAGAATTTTGGTATTCAGGGTAGCTGAAGATAACTATACAAAATTATTTCTTCTTTATATCAGGTGGAATGTAGAAAATATCATTAAATAATTCATTGATGGAAAAAATTTTACTTTCATTATTGTTAGTTCCAATATCAAGCAAGAAAATATAAAACTGGTACCATGAGCTCCTTCTAGATATATACCTGTGACCACAGTCATGTGCCTCATGTCTAATATTTCAAATTTTTTTCGTACAGTGGCTGGTGCTTCGGTTTCCCAGTCTAGGCCTCTACTTGGACACGGCCCGTGAGTGCTATGAGGCGTATGCCATCTACAACTTCATGATGTTCCTTTTGCAATTCTTGGATCAAATGGTTGAGCTGGATGTTGTGTTGGACCTTAAGCCTCAAACTAAGCATTTCTTCCCACTGTGCTGCCTCAAAACATGGCCGATGGGCAGGTGAGCACTCCTTCATGTCACAATGGCTAATTAGAACTAGGGATTTTGGATGTGTTATTATCATCAATTCCATTTTAAAAACTTCAGGAGATTTTTATTTAAAATGCCTGGTTACTGACAGCATTGCATGGAAGTTGCCTTTGTAGCCTCGTGTGAAAAGTTAAACATGAACAAGCTCTTTTTTATCATAATACTTTCATTCACTAAACAGCGATTGTATATTATATACAAGTTGCCGTTGTTTTACCCTGAATAGGGAATTAAATGAATGTTAATGGCTGATTCATTCCAGTGTTAATCTGCAATTTGACCCTCAATGTTTACCAAGCAATTTTTCATCAAAGTTAATTTGTTTTCATGATATTGATGATGACACTTTATGTTTCAGAGAATTTATTCACCGCTGCAAACATGGCATCCTTCAGTATACAGTTTTCCACTTGATCACCACTGGCCTTGCCTTTGTTTGTGGTCTGGCAAACATTTATGAAGAAGGCAACTTCTCTCCCACCAACGTGAGTATAGATTTGGGTTTATTTCATCTACCCATCTACCCATTACAAGAAGCAATTCATTAGTATCCGTGGTAAAGATCTTAGTTGTTTGTCCCTTCATTTCCCTTCCCTTCATTTCCCATCCCTTCATTTCCCTTCCCTTCATTTCTCTTCCCTTCATTTCCCTTCCCTTCATTTCCCTTCCCTTCATTTCCCTTCCCTTCATTTTCCTTCAATTAACTTCGGTTGGAATTGAAAATTCTTGATAACATATCTGTCTAGGTATATAAGCATCTAAACTGAGATCTATTATTGGAGTTGAGTTGTATTGATATCTTAGCTGTGTTGAATTATTCCACCTACTGTAACCAGCTACTTTCCTTTTTTTAAATGTGGTTATGCATGCAGCGACTGCTTCTTCTAACTCTCATATCAAACACTTGAAGTCACACTGTCAGTGACTTTCATGCAGATATGGCAATATTGCCCCAGGTCGCCACTGCATTGCTGATGCTAATGTAGGTATATTTTTACTCACACCTCCCCTAGCATGCCATATGTTTCCATACAGTAGTACGTAGGTGCTCGTATTAAAAGCATCATTTTTATCCTCCTAGCTATAAGGGACTTTTTTTCGAGCATTAATCTTGCTTTTTAACAAAGATTTCTGACAAAAAAATGTAAAATTATGCCTAATAAAATTAATTCAGCATTAGTAACTCGAAGATATATACACCTTTCCCTAGATAAGTACCTACTGAGATCATTGCCATTGGATGTAGCTGCTGTTTGCAACTAAGGTGATAAGGTCTATACTTCAATTGCTCGCTGCATGATTGAAGATATTTACCTATATCATATGGTTATGATTATTTCCTATATAATATTCGAAATTCTATGAATAAAAATATTTATATTATATGGTTATGATTATTTCCTAAATGATATTTAACATTGTTTGCCCCAGCTGATATGAGTGTGTATTTTGCAGGCGTTTGTGTATTTGTTCGTGATCAACAACGTGTCGCAGTTTGTGGCGATGTATTGCTTGGTGCTCTTCTACAAGGCCATGAAGGACGAACTCCAGCCCATGGCGCCACTGGCTAAATTCTTGTGCATCAAATGCGTTGTATTTTTTTCCTTTTTGTAAGTGTAAACATGTTCTTTGTTCTTATTCCATTTTTAGTTAATTGCTTAAAAATGTTGATACCTAAACATTACCATTGTTTGTTAAGTGAATTTATATTATGTAGTATTCCCCGCCCACCACGGTCAGCAAGAAGTATAGTTAGTCGGAAGCATATTCCTGTAGTAATTGTTCAGGCTACATTTTTGAATCCC
Organism: Hyalella azteca; assembly: GCF_000764305.2. Lineage (NCBI taxonomy): Eukaryota > Metazoa > Arthropoda > Malacostraca > Amphipoda > Hyalellidae > Hyalella > Hyalella azteca. The sequence goes on from NW_025932998.1 coordinate 48,384, forward strand.
TCCCCTTTTTCTACTTCCAAGACTAGATTCACTGTTAGAAAAGTTACCGTTAACGGTATTACCGGCATTTCAGTGGCCGGTCGACACGTGAAGAGAAACACCGTGTCGCCGTTTTTATTCTAATTTAACACTAGAAATCCGTAAAACATCTGATAAAAACGGCGAAACAGTTTATTTTCACGAGGCGACCGGCCATTAGAACGCAGGGGGGACCGTTTTTTCACCGTTTTTTCTAACAGTATTTAAATCGGCTTTACGCAGAAAATATGTACCTAGTTCTGTAACCCTAACACTGAATTGTTCATATTCTTTATGTAAGTTTACGTGATATTGTCATCAAAAGTGTCATTTGTAACAAGAATATAATGCAAATTGATGTTTACAGCCAAGGTGTTGCCATTATGTTCCTGGCTAAGTTGGACGTCATCAAGGAAGTGTTTGATAACGATGATCTGCAACGCATTTCAAATGTTCTGCAGGTACCTCACTGGTGGTATATTTTAGTCATAACATGACTTGCTTCATAGTAATGTCATGTTACTATAATAAGGCTTCATAATTTTTGGGGCTTTTTATTTTATCTTTTCATATGGTTTTGCTAATAGTATTCAGTATTTAACTTCATGTAGCCCTCATAATTTTCAATTCTTGGTTTCATATTCACTTTTTAAATTGTGTTTCATATATTTTCATATTAATACCTAAGAAATTGTGAAGTATTTCACCTATGACATTATCTATCATAGTCATATTCTATGAAATCTCTTGTGTACGTTTAACAAAGCAATATTTATTTGTGTGTGCAGAACTTTTTGATCTGCATAGAGATGTTCATAGCGGCTGTAGCGCACCACTTTGCCTTCTCGTACAAGCCGTACATCGACTCAGACTTTGAAGGCAGCCACTGCTGCACAGCCTTCCTCCTCATCTGGGACGTCTCTGACGTCCGCTCTGACATCAGAGAGCACGTTTCTGTTGTTCGTGAGTCATGATACTTTACTACCTGCTTCTAAAATTTATACAAAAAATATCATGAATGATCATTCCTTAATCATGATGATTTGTTTCAGAAATCACAAATGGGCTTATTTGCTCACATATTTTTAAATGTTAAAATAATATAACTTGGTACTTACTGCAGTGAGTGACAGAGGGCACATTTTCTCGTCTACAAAATGTGAAGTCACGGACAGACGGACGGACATGACGAGCACAATAGCGCTTCTTTTCTATAAATGAGAAAACGCACTAAAAATAACTCTTGTGGATTGATGACTTTTCCCTTGTATAATAGAGCTACAATTTAACAGCTTACCACGTTTGAACAGGCGAAGGCGTGAAGCGTCACTTGACTGGACATCACTCTAGAAGCAGGGGCAGCGACAGCGAGGGCATCGCAAGCTGGGGCAGCTTTAGCCGCAGCTCCAGTGGGGGAGACGAGCGCACCCGCCTGCTGGTGCCCACTCCCTCCCACCACACCGTCTACTGCGCCACTGAGGCACCCACAGCCTCACCACACTGCACTCTCATGCCGGTCAGTAATGTAGTGCACCGCCCTCACGCTGGTCAGTGGTGTAGTGCACCGGCCTCACACTGGTCAGTGATGTAGTGCACCACCCTCATGCTAGTTAGGGGTGTGGTCAACTGTCCTCACATATGCACTCAACAAGCGCAAACATATCTCAACACTCTATCACAATGGCTCACAGTGAACAGACTCAAGGTTGCTCCTAGTAAATCCACAAACACATTAATGACCAGCCACACAAAGGAGCACCAATACAGACCAGACATCACACTAAACAACACCCCGATCCCACACACACACGAAACAAAAATACTAGGGGTCACTTACAACACCTCCATGACATTCGGCCCTCACATCAACAACATAGTGAATAACGCAAACATCAGACTCAACTCACTTCGGGCCCTAGGCGGTACCAAGTTTGGCAAAAAACAAAGAAACACTAGCACCAACATACAAACATTTCATCAGAACAGTGCTTTCATGGCTTATGCCAGCCATGCCTGGGCGCCCGCGCTATCCAACATAAACATACAGAAACTCCAAACACTTCAAAACAAAGCACTCAGGATAGTCACAGGCTGCACACAAAGCACCCCCATAGAACACCTTCATGCAGAAACAAAAATACTTCCCATAAAAGCACACCTCGTCATGAGAGGAACACTATTCATAGCCGCAGCCATAAACAACACACAACACCCGTACCACTACCTACGCAACCACCCACCTACACACAGACAAATAGTGCAAACCCCACACAGATACTACACCAACATACTAGATACAGTACCCCCACCCCAAGGCAACATCAGCACAAACAAAAAAAACACTTACACACAATTATGACACTTAGAACGCTGGAGCTGGCCGGCAACAACAAAATCTTTGGACACCCACCACCCGACATAAGCAGCACAGAAACACAGCTCTCTAGACTGGAGAGAGTACACCTAGCCAGGCTGCGCTGCGGCCACCACCCCTAACTACAAACATACGCAAACAGAATAGGCCAAGCAGACACAGACACCTGTCCATCCTGCCAGAGAGCTCCCCACACAATCACTCACATTCTCCTGGAATGTCCGCTCTGGCAGGACCTCAGACAACACCACCACATAACCTCGACCCTACAGCTCTGGAGCGACCCCTTGTCGTTGGTGTCGTACTTGCGCGAGGGGGGTCTCTTGTGAAATTGAGACCGGGGAACCACAACAACAACTGTCCTCACATGCACCGTGGAAACTATGTATATCCAGCCAGGCTGGAGCGATGACCGTTAACCCAACTAGTACTCTTCCATCAGTGATATTATTTACATGTAGCTAACATTTAAACTCGATAATTAATCTGATCTAGTGATCTAGTTGATATCTAGCATCATGGTTCGAAACTCTAGCATAACCTGCAACTGTAGATTAGAAATGATTTTAGATTAACTACGGAATTGAGTGTTTGCAGTTAATTTACGTTCGTGAAAATAAATTTAAAATCCCATTTGTAATAAAAGAAAATTAACGATCTTGAGAAGGAATTATACACCGCATGGACATTCATTCAACTTTTTTTCAGTCGGTTCATTTTGTGCCAATTATCCTGAATTGCAATAGTAAAGGTCTTTCTCAATTTTAAATAACATAAATTAAAAGCTTCAAAGCCATCTTCAATGAAGAAATTTCAGCCTTTCAATTTCCAATGTTTCTTGTATCATCATCATCATCATCATGCTCAGTCATAAGAAGCATGCTTGTTATGTTCACTTTGGACGTACCTAACCACAAAGTTCCATGTTCCAAATTGATTTTAAAACTGTGTGATTACATGTGCAGGGAGAAGACTCTGACAGTGATGGAGCCCCAGAGATGTGACACCCGCGAGACCCTCAGCCCGGCACGGTGGTGTGAGGGACACAAGTCATTTCCATATTATCTAGCCCTTACACGCTAATATTTACCTCTATTTCCTAAGTTAGGTAGGAATATCGCCATGAATAACAGGGGTAATTTATCAACAGCAGCGGTCACCGAACTACTATCTTTCCTGTTGGTTTAACCGAGCTCATATTCAGGTAACGGGAAAAGCTCTTTAGGCATTGAAAACTTGGCCGTGCAAGATGCTTACTTATTTGTTATGCTTTCAGGCTCAAAATTCTTGTAATTTTTTATTTAGATAAATCAGTTAAAGATTTTTCAAAATATCTTGCGCTGTATGTATTCTTCAAATATGGAGTGGCTATTGAAAGAAATTATTAGTGACATTCGCATTCACTTAGTGTGAATAATTGGCTAAAACCGGCAACCTCTTTGACGCGATTCCAAAAGCGCAATGGTTTATATGTATATATAGTTTACATACTAGTTTATTTTCAATTTTTCTGATCTGATTCATGCGATTGTCCCTAATTGGGTGTATTCAAACATAATTAAAAATTGTGTATACATATCGCGCTAGTTACGAAGCATGATTCATAGTAACACGTCAGCTTCAACAGAATGCTCGAATTTTAAATTCTTACACATTCAGTTCCTGCAATTGTGCGTATCTTTTCAATTGTTCTTAATTTTTTCAAGCTTATCATACTTATTATAAGGCATCGAGAAGTCATGTTTGGCAACGACTAAGTCCGGTTCTGAAGCCTATACCAAAGATATATTGTGTATCTATTTGGTATTTTTTGTACTGCCATAGAAACCTGGTTTGTTTTATAACCTGATTTGTTATATGAATTTCAATAATTCGTTGAACTTGATAGCGGTCTAATTTATTTTGTATGAGGCTTGTCTGGAATTTTATCTAATTTATCTGAATAACTTGAAAGAAAAGCCTATTTCTCTTGTGCAATTTTTTCACAAATGAGTTGGGACATGAATAATTAGTTAAATGTTAATAATTTGGTAAAATTAAATTTTGCGTGCAACAGGGCCAGGGTGCCCACACCCTTCCCCCTGTTTGCGTAATAATCTATTGGAGATCTGTTAGCCATTTCTGTGGTGATTAGTATTAGTTGAATGTTCGGAAAAATCGTGTTCAAGTTTGAGATGCAGGCTTTGTCATAGTGAACATTTTACCTACTGCGTCCACCTTAGCTGCCCTCTCCCTCTCCTCAACGTGTATGAGGTCCTGTAAAATTGCTTCTTGACATTTATTTAACATTGAGAGTATTTTTATCTGCTTTATTATGTGATTGTTATGATAATTATCAAATCAAGTGGTAGCAGTTCATGTCTTTGTTGTAGAACTAATGCGGCACTGACATAATGCCTCTAATGCATTCCAAGTCGATGTATAGTGACCATTCACAGTATTTATGTTAAATCCATTAGTAAGTATTTTTTTGCGCTTGCCTGTAGCTCTTTTCAATTGTCTAGACTCTTCAATGAAGAAATAACCTTCCATTGTGCTTATGTGTTCAATTCAACTTCCTACCTACCCATAGGGATGTATTTTTCTCATGTTGTCTGGTCTGCGTTTTATTTGTTGTTTTGTACCAATACCATTGTTTTTTCGGTAGTTTCTCTCGAAATATGCTTTCGCTTTCTTGTTGTGAAAGAGAGCTTTGCTCAAATGTCTTCAATGTATTCACGTGCTGAACTTTGTCACAACTGACTAAACTTATTCAGACATCTGCTCATTAAGTCGTATTTTAAGTGTAATCACCGAAAGCAGATCGTAAAGCTTGCTACATGGTGTTTGTCTTGCTTCATTCTGTTGTTACCACGCTTAGCGAACTCTAGTGATGTCATGCACTACGATTATCGTTAGACTTATCTCGTGTATATATATTTTAATGCACTTACACCGAAGGAATGTGGGATGTCTAGTTTTGCATTGGCATGACACACGTTTAGAATATTAAGATATTTTAAGCATGGTGTTCATCAATCAATTAGCATGAACCTCTGAAGCCAGACGAGATTCCTGTTACCGATGTCGTGTTCGTCATAAGTAATTATTATTATAGATAGAGTTAAGCACGTATTGTGGAAGTTCAGGAATATAAGCAAGTGTCGGTAGGCGTGAGTTCCAGCAGTGTCTTAACGCTTTATTGTGTGTAGCTCTCTTAAGCCTTCAAACCGAGCCTTCTTATCGTGACTTGTCATGTAGTAAAATTTAATACTATCAGGCTCAGCCGATTAATGTACTTATGTAGGCTTGACTACTTTATGAATTCTACGCACCCAGTTTGAAACTCGACATTTTCACGCGCCTTCAAACTTAAAACCCTTGGCCGTTTCTCTTCATAAGAACTTTTTGATTATCTCAAGATGCCGTGTTACTTTTCCTGTTTATTACGGAAGCTACCGCTCATGTAATTGCTTATCGTGTCTGTGGAATGAATCGCGTCTGTCTTCGTTAAGAAGCGAAACGAATTAATAGTCCTACTTAAAAAAACACTACAAAGAAACAGATCACTAATTTATTACAGTTAAATGTGTTTTGTCAAGAAACACAATTAATTTATTCTAAATGTACGAGCTGACGTTCAGTTGAAATTATACACGACGTGATTAAATCGTTGGAGCATTAGATGCAGGGCACACTCGATACTGTGGTGACAATAGGAAGGTGCAATCAGTTCCTAATTAAATAATATCTTGTGTTTATTTATAATAGTGTTCTTAATGATGGTTTCTCTAAGCTTATTTCTTATAGTGTTGTTAATGATGGTTTCTCCATTTCTTTCAAGTACTTAAAAATCTACCGAGAGCATCATCTTGTCGACATTAATCTAACACGTGTCAGCGAGGACTTAGACATCTCAATTCACCGTTCAATTCAAATATTTTTTCTTTCGTAGCGTCGACAATTCTCGGTTAATTTGATATGACAATTCTAGTTCACTAAATTTGCCGTTTTTATAAATCAGCTGTTACTGGAGCTTAGCACCTGTTGTATATCGATACCATTGCTCCTGATGACCGACACTACTGATGATACTCGACCGGTCTGCTTCAATATATACTAAGCTAGTCTCATAACTATAATGTGATATTTGTTTTATACTTGTGGTGAACGTGTGACCGTTTATGTACTCATCAAATGCCAAGCTTCATCCTCGATATTACGTTGCCAATCAAAAATTTAAATCCGCTAAAAATAAGTATTTACACGTTAGTAATACAAATACTGCTTGATTAAATCTTAATTGAACATTTTTCTAATGCAAATTTCGTTGCGCTTATACTTTCATCAACAGTAATACCGGCTCTTTTTTCGGAATGCATTTCGTTTTGTCGCGATTTTTGAAGTAATTGAATTTTTGTCCATGTTATTCAAAACACTTGGCAGAAAAAGCCAATTCAGTGAATTTCATTCTTCAAGTCAACGGCCTCCATGTTTTCTTATAATTATAAACCATTTAATAGAAATGCACTTACACCTAAAGATTTACCGTAATGATCTTGAAGAAATATCACTTATAATTCCTTCCAAGAAATCACAGAATCTATTTAAATCTTTCATATCTCCAGTTTTTATGTTTAGAATGTTTCGTAACTCCGTTGGTAATGACTTTTTTGGGAGTATATTTCGTAATTCTGTTGGTAATGATTTTGAGAGTATATATATATGTTCCTGCTGTCGATTTCTAGCTTGACTTTGATTTTTTATCAGCATCTAGACTTGCATCTTTTTCATTGTAATCAATTCATGAATATACCGCAGAGCTAATTAAGAAACTTTTTCATCTGGCGTTTGAAAGTTTTGAACAGTTGCCTGTTTTACAAACCAGATTATTAGTTGATAGCCGTGATTAAAATATTGATATACTGCCTCCTAGTACTATACATGTACATACCCAGACCTGCTAGAATAGTAAAGACTGGGCTGCTTCGTTTTTTTTCCTGTTCACCTTTCAATGCTCCGAGCCACTTGAGCAGCCGAATTGGTTGCTCCAAATCGTCAATTTCTACCTAATCGATCGCGGAAATTGATGTTGAACTCCATGAAAGCGTTTGTAGGTAGGTGTAAAACCCAATTATTTTTTCATATTTCTAGTTAACGGAGTCTTGTCTTGCTAGTTGGCAATGCAAATTTTCCGTCATTAGTTCACTCGAGTTTATTTTTAGCATGAGACGCACGTCCAGCTTGCCGAACAAAACGCATAACAAAACGATCATTGCACGGTTCGATTCTAAGAAGTAATGGCGATACAAACAAATTAATTAAGACTTCATAATGCAACTCATGCTAAAGGCAGTTGGTAAAACGATGCAAATCGACAGTTCCTGATCTTACGACAAAGACATGTTTGTAACAGGACGACAAGGGAGAAAAGAACGGCGTTGTGTGCAAAATAAGTATTTTCTTGGGAGTAATATAAAATATGCAGAATGTTTCAAGAATTATCCGGGTTAAATTACTGACAAAATGAAAACAAACAAGAATTTTATAACATGCAAAACAAAACAAAAAAAAACAAATTTTAATAGGAAAATTTCAAGTGTAGAACATTCAAATTTAATAACTCGTAACCCAGAACACAATACTCAATTATTTTATCAGTGCAACCTAATGCACTCTTGCATTCGGAAAAAGAAGACCTATAAATTTCTCCATGACGATCAATAGACAGATTTGAAAATAATTTTGGACACGTATTGGGTGCTGTGACTTCTAAAAAAAGAAAACATCAAGAGCCTGTAGCTTAGCTGATTCAATCGAAATATCTTTCTTTAATCTTCAGCAAACCGATGACTTCAAACCCAAATTCATTAGCGTGAGGTATAACATTGAGAACGAGAGCGTGGCTTCATAGTGTGACCAGTGGCCGTGTGTCGTCGCGTCTACTGCAGACCGTACGCAGCGACGAGCTCCTCGACCTTGGCGACGTACGCCGTCATGGCGGCCTCCTTCGTCATGCCCTTCTTGCTCTCCCAGGAGTCCCACTTGGCCTTGCCTTTGAAGTCCAGCATGCCAGGCCGCTCTGGGGACATGGTTAACATTAAGTAAATTTTTCGTCCTGGAAATTTAAAGAACAATTCGTGCTTGGCGCATTGTTCTATATTGCATAAAGGAACAGTGACTACTTTGGGCAATCATATTTAAATATTAACGATTGGAAATGCACGACTCGTACATGCAATAGTTCAATGAACAAACGAAGTTAGCAATGAAATTAACGACGCTGCGTGATTTAATAACGAAATGGAAGTTAGCACATCTATCTCTCAGCTCGCAGGAATAATGCACGCCTATTGATTGATACGTCTGACAGCAATAATAAAATACGGAAGTTGTCACGCGTCCACACCACAAAAAAACATGAGAAATCACAGAATTATTTGTGCAGCGAGACGGTAAAATTTCACATTAATCCTTCCGCATGGGACCTGTTCATTGCTCTTGAAGAATTCAGGCTCTTGAAGAATTCATTAAATGAATTAATCCAAAGCGCACGAGCACAGCAGCGTCGCGACTTGCAGTACTTGATCGTCCGCTCAATAAGCTCATCGAAAATTTATGGTTATGTAAAGGAGAGCGGCAAAACTCTATTGCGACCATGATCTCCATGTTAAAATATTAATAAATAGCAACCGGTGAAATTACGCCTCAATACTACATTGTTCGCCATCAACATGGTCTACCCACTAATCATTATTCAACATCAATAAGGCCCACGCATTAATCATTGTCCAGCATCAATAATGACCAATTGTTATGTACTTCAATAGAGTTCTTTGTCCCCGCCCGCTCGGTCATGCTAAGAATACAAAGCGTCGTACGATGCTGCAAGCGAGATGTGCTGATAGATCGCCTCGTGCACACCGTCACGTGCTGACGCCAGCTTTCTCTTATCGTACGATTGCCCAAGTCAAGAATGTGAAATATAATAGAAATTTATCCAATGATAAAGACGCCGAAATATTGAAGAAGGGTATTTACTTTTCTCGATTGCTTTAATCGGCAAAATTGCAAGATTTTAATTGATAGGCATGAAATTTGAGTTGAGCAACTATTTATCCAGTTCCGAAAAAGATATTCTTAAAATCATGAAGTTATCACATCACACTCGTATTGAATGACAAAGCGGTAAATGACATATCAAATTGTTACCTTTCTTAAATAGTCTGCTTCAAGAAGCAAATTATGTGCATGGATTATATATATATCGTTCCATGAGCGCGGTCAAGGAGGGAATATAGCAAGGGCTAAGATCAGGAATGTTTACAATGCAATAAGCCAACAACCTCTAAAACGCACAGAATAAAAAATTATAAATAACTTGTGTACTATTCCAAAGAGAAGCTTTACCCTTTGCCATATGATAGCATTCAATATTATAAATATTTGATGGCGCCGAAAAAAAGTATCGGAAAAAAATTGTTTTTAATGTATGCGGCTATAATAAGCCATTATAAAGTTCATGGAACGATAATGATATAATAATCTACATGTGAACCTATAAAAATACGCCAATAATTAATAGGTATATAATGTACGTGAGCTTATGAAACCTGGTAATAAGAACAAATATAATTTGAAGATTTAAAGAAGTGGCAATGTGCAACTCTTACAAAGAGTAAAATCTTGCCAAATAAACGATATATTTTGATATTGATCTGTATAATTCAGCTCAGCTACAACCACATTAGTTTACTGCTAGATTGTTTCAAAGAAAAGCATTCAATAGCAGATAGTGTCTTCAAGTAATTGATAACTAGTACAAGGTGAGATAAAAGATTGACAGATAAGGAACTGCTCTCATATACACTGGTCAACCATTTCAGCCAAGGCCACCACATCTGCTTCTTATCTGACAGCTAATTGCCTTAGAATCAAGAGATGGCAATACACAAATATGTTTATTCTGAACAGCCACTCATCTTAGCTTGATATCAGATTAATTAATGTACACATTTGCACGAGATCTAATCATTCCCTGCATATTTGAGTAATGGCTCTTACAATGATCAATTAATAGGTATATTTAAAATGAATTCTTCTCTCGAGTAATAGACTGGATTCTGTATAATGTTCATATGTTCCATTTTAAATTAAGATTTTAATAGTTGCTAGGCTTCTTTCATCTAGTTAATAAGATATCCTGCAGAACAGTATAGTGATGACCTCTAAAGAAAAAAAACCCTTCAATTTGGTAATAAAAAAACTCGCCCATCATGTATTAATATAATTTTGACTAGGCCAAGTTTGTAACTTGCTCTATACTTACAGTATTCAAGACCCATCACAATATATAAAACAATTAAGCAACAGATAACTCCTTCATACCAATGTGCATTTTGTACCTAATTTTCATAAGTTCATTTAAATTTTCAGAGGACTTTTTGGCATTTTAAGCATAGCATTGTAAAAAAAAAATTAACTTCATAGCAGTTTAAAGTAACAATATCACTTTAGCCATTTCTTTGATTAACATTTTTTCCAGCTTTGTTGTAAATTTAACTTCATTCTTCTTGAAGTGAAGTATAAAAACCTACATTAGTAAAAAAAATTAATTTTTCAGTTAGCACTATGCTTCTTAAGGCTATAATTCTATTTTTGATACTTTTTGTGTAAACCAACTCATAGGTCCATTAAATGCCTAAGTTTGAAAAAATTTGTTATAACTAATACCGTAAACTGGGGTAACTTAGACTCCCGGGGTAACTTAGACCACTTTTGTTTTTTTATAACAAAAACCCCCAAAACTCAAAAACTATTTGACATAGAAAAATTCTGTCAATGGGCATTAAAGGCCTAATACCGAGGCTACGTAACACAATAGAAAGATTTAAAAAGTTTGCATATCTAATAGGTTAAAAAATTAAAAATGTGACCCACGAAAAAAAGCTATTTTTTAAAGCCTCTGAGTACCCCCTCCAATTTCTTTATTTTTTAGCAAAATAACTCCAGGTTTTGATGCATTGTAGTACAACTCTTCTAGTTACATATGCAACAAACAAATTTGAGGAAAGTCTCATAGTTTGCAAATGGGGGGCACCGCCCCCCAATGGGGGAACTTAGACCACCTAATGTCAGCCCTGACGGGGTAACATAGACCGGCTTGGAAATTAATTTAAAATTACCATATATAACATATTTTATGTTTGACAGCCTATTTATGTGTCTTCTTTATGTTTCAGACTCTACTGAGTCTTATATATGGTAATTTTAGCTTAATTTCCAAGCCAGTCAATATTACCCTGTCAGGGCTGCCATTAGGTGGTCAGAGTTCCCCAGTATGGGGGAACTTAGACCACCTGGGGGGCAAGTTTTTCATTTGCATATGTAACTAGAAGAGTTCTACTACAATGCACCAAAACCTGGAGTTACTTGGAGTTATTTTACCAAAAATACAATTGATTTTACCACCCGGTCTAAGATACCCCCAGAGCTGGGGTAAAAAAGACCATCGATTTTTTTTAAATTACATCAAAACTATGAGAGGCAGGAGCCAGCAATTTATGGTGAGTGAAGCTAGAGTATAGATCTGTATTTTGCATGTTTCAATTTAAGTTTAACTTATTTGGTAAAAAAGTGGCATAATTTAAAAAAAAAGTGGTCTAAGTTACCCCAGTTTATGGTACCAAAACTAAAAGTTAAGTGTGAATGAGAAGAGAATTTTGTATTGTAACCCATTGCTATTTTGGCTCCTGAAGTAGACTTAGATTTCAACATAGACTATCTTAACATATATACTTAAGAGGCTGGTGATCAAAAAAGTAATCAAACTTTTTAAACACATAATTAACTCAGAAAATTAATATCAGTTAGGTTTTTGTGTCCCACATTTTGCTTTTTACAAAAATGTGGTTTTTCTTCCATTTTGGATAATTTATCTTTCTAGTTAGAGCAGATAACAATGCAAGTATAGAATTGTTGCAATATACCAGTATGTACAGTAGTAAACTGCTCAGGTTTCTTAAAAATTCTAAGAAAATATAAAAAAACTGAAAAGTAGGTATTTTTAAAGGAAAGATATTTTTCAAATATAATTGCAGATAAGCAAGCTACCAGAATAACTTTTTACCTGTGTTGATGTCACCAATTGTAGCCTGCTTGTAAAGCCCATAGATCTCCTTGAGTTCATCGTCTGTAGGCTGCTTGGCCAGCTTCTTGACCTTCTCAGCTGCTTCTTGGAACAGCTATGAAAAAATAAATATACATTTTTCAAGGTATCAAATTATTTTCAGAGGAGTGAAAATTGCATGAGCAATCCTAAGATACGTATATTATTACCTTATCTGGCTATCATATAAAAAAATTCCGTATTAAAGACACAAAGTAACTTGAAAAATTGAACATAATACATTATATATTGCACAAATTATTGTCATTTTTTATCAAATTATCATTATTAGATTATTAGTTATTATCAATAATTAAACATCAATATCATCAAGTTATTGGTGATAATTGAAGAAGAGATGCATATTCTGTGATTTCAATAAAGGGGAAATGGTGATTCTAATGTGAAAAATAATGGGTAGTTGATAGGTTATTGGCAATTTGGCACAAGCATGATGCTGTTTTATTATACTGAAGCCTCAACACAAGACAGAGGTAGCCTGTGGTTGGCCTTATGGCCTATCTTGATAAATATTTTAATTATACACACATGACAACTTGCCTGCCTAAACTTAGCCTAAAGGTTGGAAAATTTATTTGCATTTGAAATTTATAAAAATCCTATCAAGACATAGTCTTCAAACAATTGCATTTGAGAAAAAAAAATTATACAGAAATAAAAAGTATTCTTCAAGTACCAACAGCAATTGCAAATTTGCAACAAGAATAGAAAAATAGCTGCAGATTCCTGTGAATGTGTGATGTGATTCACAATCAAGGCAATGAAGGCATCAACATGACATACCTAGAAGGCTAGAATGATAGAAAGTTTAGAAACTGTTGCAAATTCCTATCTCATGCCTCTTGGAATAGTTATGAACCAGAGAACCTGAATAAAATATTGAACAAAAGCTACACAGATCTGAGCCACCATGACTATAATAAATGACTTTGGACAATTTCTGTAGCATTTGTTGTAATGTTGTTTAGTATTAGCCTTATAGCCTAGTTCTTCAATTATGGCCCATGAGTATTGAAACTAATTGCAAATTGATTAAAATAGCACGTGATCACCATTTTCACCAGTGATTTTCAAAAAATCTATCACTAATTAATTTTAATTAGGCCTATTACATATCACTCAAATGTAAGGCTCAATGCTTTTGAAAAATCTCCCAAAGAATCCCTTATTGGCTAATGGCTTTAAAGTTTAGATAATCAAAAGATGAAAAGAAAAAATAACACTTGTGGGTGGATGTTTATTAAATACAGCTAACCGGCGGTGATCGGCACCGAGTTAACGCTGCAAACAGCAACGCATAGCAACATCCGAACCTCAAAGGCCTGAGTCAAAGGCTTGGAAGCTAAAAGTGGCTTTGTTGAAGCTACAAATCCTACAATAACATAAATCTACGTTTAGCGATTGAAATCAATAAGTAAATTTGCATAATTACTAAATAAAAGATAGTAAATTAACTCACAGTTTCAGTAGACATGATGAATAACTAAGGAACGGAGTGAATCCTTAATGTCAACAAATTGCACGGACTTCGTCGACCTTACGCCACTGAGACTCTCAACGAAGTGAACCGAGTATGGCATTTGCAGATGCAGAATGAGAAAAAGCGTAGACAGGAGAATGCCAAAGGCGACGTTACTGATCCGCGTAAAAAAACTTGCACCCGATGATTAGACGCTTGGAACTGAATAACAAAACATGAAATTGGATAAAAAGTAACTAAAAATAGTCCCAAATAACTGAACATAAAACTTTACTTTATCATTTTAGTCAAAAAATCAATTATTAACGAGACATTGCAGTAGTAGATTGCCTGATATCTAGTTTTTAATTAACTAAAAACAGTGAAGATAATAAAATTAAAATCTTACCGATTCAACAATTTATCACGTAAAGTATAATGTGGTAAAATTAGTTTCAGACCAAATGTTAATACAAATTTTCCTATACTCGTGAAACGATTTGACTTATGAATAGTTTTTTCCGATAGTATTTTTCGTTCATCCTCGTACCGAATCGTCAACTGTGATTCGGGGATTCAAATACAAAAAAGCACATAAGCTGCATATGCCCAGCTCATAACTCCGATATTTTTGAACCGATCGGTCGGGTATTTTTAACGTACTTCCTTGAAATAAATTTACAGGCTCATGCATTGCAAAGAGCACTCTGCGACAGAGCTGCAGCCGATCGTTTTACAACCATTCTGATTAAACAGACCGACGACCAAACGAAGTAAAAGCGAGCAAAGATTTCTTACTAAACATTCCGGTTATATATGAAAAAACACATAGGAGTTCCGGGAGGCAAAAAAAAACGTTCAAACACTTATGGGCCAAAATTATGAACGAATTATATATATTAATATATATATTAGCATTAGATGTCAGAATTTTCTCGCTGAAATACGTACGACTAATGACCAGAGAGTGCATTATATTCGAATTTGCAGGGAATGAAAATTCTTCAGATGACGTTAATAGATCAAAAGGCATGTCTCAGCAAAGATTTACAATGTATATAACTACGTTTCGAATGTATCATTTCCAATTTAATAGAAACATTGATGAATGAAATTTCGTGGACATAAGCACATAATACATATAAATAGGATACAAAAAGGAAATTTTAAATGGAAAATGACTCTGCAAACTATCACAAAGTTCAGACAATTTCGGTAGTTTGCAAACAGTTAGCTGGAATCGGCCAACAATCGACGGTCGGTTAATATTGGGCGCCACTGCATGATGACGATGCTGGTGGGTTCCTCCAGCACATAGCGAGTGACGGTCTTGTGAGGGACGGTCTCAAGCTTGTCTCAAGGGGTTAAGAGACGGTCTTGTCCTCCAGACTGTAGGTGGCAGGTGAGACCATGGTTGAAATAATACTGTATTATTTCAACCATGGGTGAGACGGTCTCAATGTCGTGGTTGTTAGTCGAATAACTATAATGAAGTCCAAATGATGAACAAGTCTACAACAACAAAAATCCATGCAACTAAAAAATAAATATTGAATTGTAGAATATTTCGTTTGAAGAATAGGCAATACTGAACGGATTTGCTTGAATTTTAAAATATAAGTGGTTATTATTATACGTTGGGGTATGAATTATTACAAATTTTTACATTAATTCGTTCTCAATTATTATGGAACTTATTTTTTGGAACTCCAAAATTCAAACAAATCCGTTCAGTATTTAACGACTTATGAATAATTATGGTTGCTTTATAAATGCGTTTATACTTTTTAATTGAAAACGAATTAATGTAAAAATCTGTAATAATTCCTACCGCAGCGTATTGATAAAAACTACTTATATTTCAACATTCAAACAAATCCGTTCAGTATTGCGTCGAAGTTCATCCTGACTCAGAAATGCTAGAAGGGTCAAACGAGAGACTTTAATTGCCACTTTACTTGATTTTCTTCTTTAAGACAATAATATTATATAACATCTTACGAATTAAAATTCTGGCATCCATATTACTTAACTGGTGTACTCCTGGTACGTGAAAATTAAACGGAATTAGAGAGCCTCTTATCTCATTTTTATATTCCATTTTTTATTTAAAAATAGGAAAGTCAATGTAACTCGAAAGCCACGAATATTCTTAAAGATGTGTTGTTATGGTAACCATTCCGATAACTATGGCACCAGTAGCTATGGCAGCTATTTACCGGTAACTATGGCAACGTTGAGTCGCAGGTTAGGACTCAGTGTTGCTTAGGTGCATTTGGGTGATTTTGGGACTGACTCGCATCGCTAGGAGAACTAAGCTACGATTCCAAAGGAATTCAAAGTAAAAGATACATTTTATGAAAATTCGATCATTTTAAGCTAATTCCTTGATTGGTTGGCATGACTAGAAAAACCATTCTCCTACCGTTTTTCATCGGACAATAATGGATTTTTTTACCATTAATGGCCTTGCAAATACCTGACGTTACTAAATAATTCTAAGTCGATATAACGAACTGAAATTTAAATATGTAATTTAGAACTGCAGTTAGGTGATTGTGATTGAATTTAAGAGCATTTCAAAATGGATGATTACATGGGGCAAGACCATGGAGGAAGTCTGGCGTGGCGACAAGAACCATGTCCTGTGATGGCGGGGAGCAGCAATACCAAGGGAGGCTCTTCATCCGTCTCCCGTCCGTCCCAGACCTTAAAATCTATCCATCTTTCGCGCGAGCCATCAACTCTAACCCCTTTTGTCGAATTCAAACCATGTAGGCCTTCAATTCTCCGGAGGAGTAATCCAAAACGAAAGAGTATCAAATTATTATCAAGCTTTGAGCCAGGATCAGAAGATCAAGTTCAGCAGGAGCTGGTGCATAAAAAGAAACAAATAAACGGCAGGGAGGACGATCAGAGAAGGTTTAATAACAGGGTTCACTCAACGCACAACTTGACAGCTCCAAAAACTACTCGTCTGAGGCCTTGTGAAGAAATGAGTCGGGAAATGACAAAAAATTTCCAAAAGGTTGAGGTTAGAGACGAAAAACCACTTGTAATTCATTCTGTTTTAGATTTAAGCTTAGTCTAACTACATGCATGGAAATTTTTAATTACAAATAGAAAATTGTATGAGCGAATTTAGCAGAAATGTCCTGATGAATTGGATATTTTAATTGTAACTTTGGTCATAACTTTACAGATGAGCGAGGTCCGCAGTGTCTACGCACATCGTCCCATGGCACTCTTCAGACGACTTCATCTTGCCAACACCAACACGGCTCGTGTGCGTATACGCATCCATTGTTTTAAATACAAATTTTTATTCTGTCACGTATATTCGAAAATTTCGTTTGACGCTATGCCATTCCTTGGTTTGTAGACCAAGTGTAGGTTTTCGCTACTTTTGACAAAATTTGTACTATGAATTCTGAAGTTTACTTGATCTGAATTGAAATATAACTGGTAGCATAGCTCACATGGCTACATTATACCAACTTCTGCTCAATATTTCGCTTGCCTATTTGGTTGCAGAGATCATTAACGACAAACGATAAATACATAATAACATAACACGTTAATCGGCAGGATGACTCGTGTGGAAAATGAGATCAAAATTTCGTGTTTGTTAAATCATAAGCCAATTAAGCCCCTAAAAGGCTTGTAACATCATTTTTTATATATAAAAAATAAATTTCTGTGTGTCACCAATAAAAATAATATTTCTCACTTATACATAAATCGAATGCACTTTAAGTAGATGACGATTGCTCCGACAACTAATTCCAGCGAACGAATAAAGGAAGAAGATTAACGACGGAATCTTTAATCTATCTTATTTTTAAATGTAATTCGTATTAATGAATGCAATGACTACTGATATCGGAAAAAATTATCATTACTCCAGCTGAAGCCTCATTTTTACATTACAAATTGCCTCAAGATAATAAAAGAAAAGTTTGGTGTCGATTTTAGACTGTTGAAGTCGACAAGCGGCTGAAAATTGATATTATGTTCAGAGTAAATTTTTTTGGCCGATAGCAAAATAAAGCTAAATAACCAGGAATTTAAAAGCAAAGAAAATACCACAAAAATTCACCATATCTTTATAAGAGAAAACGAATTCGTTTTCTCTTATAAAGATATGGTGAATTTTTGTGGTATTTTCTTTGCTTTTAAATTCCTGGTTAACTTGCGATTCAAGCAAACAAGTGATTTTAAAGCTAAATAACTCGCGAAATTATTATTTCAAACTGATTGGTGCTGATGGTCTAAATCGCAACGAGAGTCTTGCCCGCGATAAATCATAAATATGTAGCATTTGGAACTTCATGTATTCATCTCTTAAATGTTCGTTTCGATAAAGTTCACGGAAACGTGAATCGTAAAAAATCCATCCCCTGATAATATTCTCCATCCCGACTTTGATCTTCATCATTAACTATTCGCTTTATATTCAACATAAAGCAAAATACAGAACTGAAGATTAATATTGTGCAGGTTCGATCATCTCCAGCCACAAGGGAGGCTACCGGAATGTGTGTCGGCAATGATCCAGGAGAGGAGCTAATCAAGCTACATCGGCAGCGACTACTCATGGCTAGGAAGAGAAGCAGGTGCTATAGAGTTACCAAAATAGTGTTGGGGAGTGTGCCTCTTCCGTGTCCACAGTTTAATTTCGAGCACTAAATATGAATGTCACGGCCACAAACTCCATTATCTTGCAACAAAAGTTATCGTGGATCAAGAGGTTGACTATAATCAGTTTGGTTCAATTTCTGCTAATGCTTATAAGACGTTTCAATGGTTTGCGATGATCCACAAATTCCCATGCTTTAAAATTTGTCAGTGCGATTTATGAAAATCTATCTTGTACAACCTCATGCAATTGAATTTGCCATTGCTAGACCATCCCATCCAGAGTTGCTACTCAATATATCAGAGTTTACGCTATGCAAGTGTGTTGAAGACAAATAAAATAGTTGCCTTTTGCTTCCCACACTTCAAATCCTGGTGCTACATGCATATGTAAAGCCCGTAGTAGCTCCGAGAGCCCTCAACGTCGTCGAAATCGTTAACGATAAATAATATTGAGAAAAAACACAGTATGATACAGACACACACGCATCCGATTTAAAACAGACTATAGCATCTGGTTAATTGAAACCAAAAAATAGAAACCATGTTTGCAAAAGTTGGGGCGAGTCGTTCTAGAACTAAGGACTTGATAATGCCGCGTTATTGTCATTAGAAATTTCATAGTCACGTTATTCTAATAAAGCAATAACCATGTTCAGCTATCATTGCGCCAACATTAAAGTGTCATATGCTATAAAACCATTGTAATGTCCTGCTATTTCTGGGCATACAGTAATTATCTTGTCGACCTACCAATGCCCTTACAGCGCGCAGTTGTAATGACGAAGAGCAGATATAATCTCTCAATACTAGTAAATATGCTGCAATGTCATGTTTTGGTACGGAAAATATTCTATCGCTTCCGACACCAGAGATCGCAGCGCCCAGTTCGCGCGGTCGGTGCTGCGACGCTGTCGTCTGCTGCGCGCTGCACACGCGCCGCTGCCCCCCGACGTGAGCCGCGCCCTGCAGCAGCGTCTCGTGCCTCGCCTGCTGCAGCGCCATGCCAGCGTCCTGCCTGCGCTCCTGCAGCAGATCACTGAGCTGCATGTCAACGTTGTGCGACTGCCGCAACTGGGTGGTTTTCGCAGGTAATTTGGTATTTATTTGCTGTTGGTATTTATTGACTGTTTGCACGCATGGAAGTTGTGTTAAGTTAATGAAATAACTCGGATTGAATGTATTATAATACTAAAGTGTTATTATTAAATTAAATACTAAAGTGTTATTATTAAATTAAAATCTACTACACTCTGACACATTTTCCGGCATCCGTATAACAGAAGGTAGATAGATTAACACATAAAAACATGCATCAAATCCAACCAAGTTCAGCAGTTATTTATATAGATGCAAATAAACTTGTTATAAGCCTCTGGTGTAGCTCCATGCTTGCTGTGGTGCAGGCTGGGTGCACCATGGAGCACAACCCACCTGGGGTGTGGAGCTCAGCGCATTGCGCTCCACAGAGCAATGGCGAACTTCCCCCCCTCCGTGCGGGCCTCCCTCGCCACCATCCTCAGGCCTCTAGACTCCCTCTCGCTCTTCCCTGCCGACCACGAGTGAGATGCTTGTCGTAACATAGTAATTATATCAGAAAAATATGAATTATTATTGGATTTGTTCAAACCTGGAACACAAAAATTACATAAAAGAAATTTTTCTCGTACAAATAAGGTCAACCATTGCATTTAAAATTACTTTTCCTAGCACCTGAGCTCACGTAATGATCGCTTGATTAATAGTTACTTATCCAATATTTTACCTTTTGCTGACTAAAATCAATTTGAATTTGCGTTGAATGCAAATCAATACCCTAATGATTTATGATCAGTAAAAATTAACTGTATTTAATTAACGACAATTCACATTTTCAGCACGGACGAGATGGACATAGACGCGTTGGTGGACAAGTGGCGGAAGGCGGCAGAGGCCAGCGGCCATGAGCTGCGAGGGTCGTGGTTCCCCCAGGCGGTGCAGGCCATCAGAACCGCGGCCAATAAAGAGAACCTTTCACCTGCCCGCCGACACGCGCTCATGCATGCCTTCAATAACCTGGTGGCGTCCAAGGTGAGAGATCACAGCCTTCAATAACCTGGTGGCGTCCAAGGTGAGAGATCACTGCCTTCTGTAACCTGGTGGCGTCCAAGGTGAGAGATCACAGCCTTCAATAACCTCGTGGCGTCCAAGGTGAGAGATCACAGCCTTCAATAACCTGGCAGCGTCCAAGGTGAGAGATCACAGCCTTCAATAACCTCGTGGCGTCCAAGGTGAGAGATCACAGCCTCCTGTAACCTGGTGGCGTCCAAGGTGAGAGATCAGAGCTTTTAACAACCTCGCGTTATTGAAGGTAATAGATCAAGCCCGTCAGTTGCGTCTTACCTTCCATTCAAATCCATTGTTTTATTAACTTTGAGGTTATAATATAACAACGAAACATTCAAGTGTGGGATCTATTCCAGAATTTCAATAAGCTTGGAAAATTTATTGTGTATGTTATAGCTTCCTATACTGTGTTATAACGATCGTGTTGTAATTATTTGATATGGTTTTCAGTTGCAGCAAGTGCTGGAGCGCAGTGTAGAGGGCGTGTTAAGGTACGTACGATTCATGATACTTACTTCCATTCCACCAGCTACTAAGTGAAGTAAAATCTTCGCCAGCATCTATAAGTAAAATCTATATATTTTATTTTCACTATATCCATGAAGTTTTACTTTCAGTTTGGAAACCTTGTAATGCGCTTCGTGTCAGAATTTCAATGAAAAAGTTCGGTATCTGTTCGGTAACTTTTTGTATATATTGCGTATTAACTGAAATTTGCACGATTAACAATTGAACTTCTGATTTAGCAAATTATTGTACGAAATGAGCCATGATGAGGCAAAAACTTTAATTTCAAGTTAGTAAAACCCGATTTGTTTTCTGAAACTACGACTGTAAAGCTTTGTTGTTTAACTTTAATATTTAGATTACGTTTCTCACTTTGTATTCTGCATTTAGACAGACCAAGAATAACTTTTTTGTCTTATTCATTGTGTATAATAATGCACCTAAATGCTGGGGGGACAGGTGGCTGGGGGGTTCAGGGGAGGATGAGTGGGTGGGGCCGCGGGTGCGTGTGTTCCTGGAGCTACAGGAGGGCTGCGTAGTGCTCCAGCCTGACCTGGAGCTGCTCTACACCTCCCTCGAGGCCTTCTACACGCTGGTCAGTAGCGAGGCCTTCTACACGCTGGTCAGTAGCGAGGCCTTCTACACGCTGGTCAGTAATGCCACCGCTCAAAGCTTCGAATTTATTCCGCTGTGTTCTCTGCTGATCTATTAGTATTATTTACTGCGTTATCAATTTTATTATGGACTTTAAAGAATTATTGTGCAAAATTCCGGATGCGCAACAACAGTTGATGGTTAATTAGGAAATGAGTTAAATTTTCCTAATATTTTATTATACGATTACTTGGATCGGTGGCAACCACACAGCCTTATATTAATCGGTCAAATGTCCCCCATAGATGAGGAGGTGTCTGCAGCTGCAGAGAGCCTCATGGGGAGAGTCTGGGGAGCTTGGGCTGCCTCAGTGGCGCCTCAATCTCGCCCAACGTCTCCAGGTCATCCCCCAGCCTGAACAACCATTGCCTTCTCCAGGTGACCCGAGTATACAATACAAATGTTATGGCTAGCCTTTCGTCAATACAATACAATACAAATGTCACGGTGGGGTTACTGAAAATGTCTCTTAGGAATAATAACTGACGCTTGAGTTTATGTTGCTTAAATTTCCGTCGCAGTGAGCGATCGAAACAAAATAAAGTCTCCGTTCCATTTAATCGACTGAAATGTAATGTTTAAAAAGAGTAAGTTCACTAATTCATCTGACATGCCATGAATAATAAAAATTTGTCATGGGATCTTGATAAAACTTTGATGTCAATTTTTTAACAAAACTTACTAATGGGCGGACAAATGTTGCATTCGTGACGTTAACTCGATATACTGTAAAAGTTTACTAAAAATTAAGTGACCTGCAAATATTTATTAATTAATTCAGTTTCAGATTCAGTTGACAATATATTTCAGAATATATTGTCAGCAATATTATAATGACAGTCAATACTGTAAGACAATATACAGTGACCAATATTATAATATATATTATATAATTTATTAAACAGGTTGCTGTGATGATCCTGACCTTCAAGACTCAACAGACTCTACGAAGGAGCGGTCGCCTCCAGGAGAGCTGCTGGCGGTGTCGGTGGGTGAGGACCAGTGGAGGGGCTTCATGGAGCGCACCAGGAGCCTCCTGCAGGCAAACTACCTCAGCTCTGCAGACCTCGTCCAACACATGGGTGAGAACTGGAGCTCGGTCTACTCAGGTGAACCAGACTGAACAACGCTGAGAACTCTGTTGGCTTCGTCCAACACATGGGTGAGAACTGGAGCTCGGTCTGCTCGGGTGAGCGCGACCGAACAACGCTGAGAACTCTGCTGCTCTCGTCCAGCACATGGGTGAGAACTGGAGCTCGGTCTGCTCAGGTGAACCAGACCGAACAACGCTGAGAACTCTGTTGCTATCGTCCAACACATGGGTGAGAACTGGAGGTCGGTCTGCTCGGGTGAACCAGACTGAATAACGTAGTAAACTCGGCTGCTCTCGTCCAGCGGCTAAAAAAACTTTGTACCTGAATTTATAATTTGTAACCGGTAGCTAATTAAGACAAATTATTTGATTACTGGGATAATTAGATTATTTTCTAGATTGTCAAGATGTTATTTAAATTAATGGCTGGTGAAGCAACTCTTCTATGTTCTCTCATTAACGTGATAATTAGGCAAACTATTTTTAAAGACCAAATGAAACAAAATGAAATGAAATTTGAATGCTCATGACGCCCTCAGCAACAAAAATTTTTCTCATGCAATCACCATAGATCAAGCGTGGGCCAGCGTTCTCAATGGTGAACTCAAAGAAGAACTCGACCAGTTCTTACGCGGTTCACCAGAGCTGCTGGATTTCGCTCAGCAAGTTCGGCAGTTCTCAGTGCACGTGGAGAGAGCAAGCCACGTGCCCCTGGCAGCGAAGCTCGGCGCTTTTCAGTAATTATTGTAATAATTTGTCCACAGCAACTGCCAAATTTTCACCTAATTATATTCTTGCTCAAAATCAGCTCAGCATTTTTTCTAATGATGATTTCATTGTACGTATAGCTCATTAATCTTCGCACAAATCTAAAATATCATTATTGTTGTCTCTTCATTATAATCGATTTAATAAAAGTGACACCATGGACACATAAAAACGCGATGTGCACTTACGTCACCCAGACTCGACTACTCTCCCCTACGAGCAAGTCTGCTGGAGCTCACGGAATCAAACGTCGCCGCGTTGCGCAACAAACTCATCGCCGAGCATCACGCGGATGTCGTCACGTCAGTATCATCATATGCATATGCCTTCAAATAATATTATTATCCAAATAAATTGATTATTGCATTTGCCATCCATTCGGCGAGATTATTTGCTAATAATTTATGTAATGGGAATCTAGTCATAATTATCGTGAATCGTGAAGAATTAATTTCAAAAAAAATCTTATGCTTAATCATGTTTCTTGGGGGGAGGCAGCCATGGGGTTGACCCCCACGTGAGCAATAAATTTAACATGTGCCATAAATTTAACGCTTAAATAAGCCCTTGAGTCAACATCCAGACTCTGGATAAAATAATATTACTCAGCCACAGAGCAAGAAGCCGTTGACTACGCTGGAACACCGTAATGCAGACCAGTGACACACTGCTGAAAGATAATAGCGCCGTAGGTCTTCAGCCAGTACTTCAGCATGCTCACTCATAGGCAGGCAGTTCTGCATCCCGTCTCACCTAAATTCTCTGACCTGACCTCTTCTGGCCTGTCCTCTTCCGGCCTAACCTATTCACGCTGCCCTAACCCATAACTTTCTTGAAGCCAATGACGCTCTACCTGCTCACTTGTCACGCATCTCTAACTTCCTGCAGCCAATGAGGTTGGGTTTCGTCCACTCAGGTTCCTTTTGGGTAGAGAAATGTTGCAATGTGTGTAGGATAGGCCAGAAGAGACCGGAATATTTTTGGCCATGATGCAGTATGACCATGCTTAATTTGGGCATGTTTAAGCTATGGCCGTGGACATTCGGCGCCATGGCTTTAAGCACTTGACTTCATATGCTGCTATTCTCTCTGGCGTGATTACCAACGAAAAGGCTTATGACTGATGTGCGAAATTGGGCAAAGCTGGCATTTATCCATTATTTTTCCTGCCTAATTAATATCCTAAGGACTTGTTCGACAATATCAGTTTGCTATTTCTCTGTGTGAGCGGAACTCCAGCATGAAATATTCACTCCATTCGGACAGTTATTTTTAATAACTGGAAGAGACAACACTCGAAGTGTATGTTCCAAATGTTTGAGATTCCCAAATCAATCACTAGCTTTCGAAATATAAAATTTAAAATTTAACACTAATAAATAAGTTCGAACGTCAACCAGTTAATGTCTATTCGTTAAATTTATTATTGGAATATAACACATCTAATCTGGCTAAAGCGAACCCCAGAAAGGCACCTGGAACATTTCATTAAACCAGAGAAGTAGAACATGCTCCTTTTTAGCGCATTTTCTAATTTATGGAAAAAATGCACTATTGTGCTCGCCATGTCCGTCCGTCCGTCTGTCTGTCTGTCCGTCTGTCCGTGACCTCAAGTTTTCGTCGACGAGAAAATGCGCTCTCTGTCACTCACTACAGTGAGTACTGAGTTATATTTTTTAATATTTTATCGTAGGAAGTTAAAGCCATATGTAATTGATATTATTTGACTCAATTAGGCCGCAGCTGTTTCATCAAAATGCTTGATGTTGACAGCATCCGCGGCAAGTATGAGGAGCTGAGCGACAAGTTGCTGCAGCGTCCGCAGAGCACCGCCGAACTCTTCAGCGTCATGGAAACTGTAGAGGAAGCCCGTAGAGTTACAGTCACTAGCCTCCATCTGGCCGTTCAGAAAGTTTCAGAGAGGCTCAAGGTGAATTGTTGATGTTTAATCACAGTTTAAAAACTTAAGGTTATTTACAAGCCACAATTACTACCGAGATTAATTAATGTCCTGAAATTTGTTCATAAGCACCTTTAACTTGAGATTCTAAACCTACCTACTCATTGGAGTCCAAATTTAAACCTCCAAGAAAACAAACTGCACGTAATGTGATGATGTAAAGGAAGAGTCGACTGTGTTTTTTGTGTGTTTATTGTGGCCAAATTTTAAACCTATATTCTTTTAAGATCTATTCGCTTAAACATATGTACTCTAGTAAATTAGTGAAGTCAGTAACTGCCTGTACAGAAATTAATTTCCTGTCGACGCCACGCTAGGTTCTGCTGGACGTGGTACACTTGAGCGAAGAAGATATCCTCCTGACGGCCGAAGTGATCTCCTGGCCAGCAAACATACGGCCAGTGTTGGACAGAAGCATCGAGGTGAAGTGACTACGTGGACTCGGAAAGTTTGAATAAGAACTGCATTGAGCTATACATGGAGCTATAAGCTTAAAAAATGGTGTTTATTTAAATTTTTATTTACGGAATTCAATAGGTTGAACACTTTTTTGGGAGGTATAATTTGAATGTTTTTTAACGAGGTTAAGAAATAAGTTAATTTATTTAATGCGTATTTCTGCTGTGAAAAATATTAAAAATCTAAAATATTAGTAAAATATTAAATTTAAAAATAAGAAATCTGTCATTCATTTTAAAAGTTTACTAAACGCTGGTGTAGCATAGAGGCTATCAATTACTGGGGAAATATTTTAAGTTTTATCTGTTATGCGACAATAAAACCAGATTCAAATAGTAACCCCCAATAGTAACAGATTCAAAAACCAGACTCAAAAATTTCCCGATTCATGCACTAGAGTCTGGAGGAATACAAGCAGCAGTTCGAGGATCGGTTATCAGACAAGGTGGTAGAAGTCGGGCGGGCGTTGGGAAGAGCGGAAGAGCTCTTGACCGAGCTGGAGGAACCCAATGACCCCGCAATGGTCGCCAAGTATATAAAGGTATATCATTACAACCATACCTGCAACACCATTAACCTACCTGGCTTTAAATTTGTGAGATTATCACGACCAGTCAGAAGATTTCAATTTTTAAAATTGTCTCACCTATGCTGGTTATCCTTGTGAATTTAAAAGTTTATGTTTCTTCGAAACATGTTAAACCTAATAAATTTGAAAGCTCTTCCTCGTGTTGTAAATTAAAGCTTTGACTGTTTATATAGTTTAAAAATATTTTAAACAATTATGTTTGCATAATTCCCTGTACGTCCTGTAAACTCACACAATTTACTGTAGGAGGTTCATAAGATAGAGGAGCGACTGCAGCAGGTTGAGGCTCTCATCGAGTGGGTCAACGCAGAGGAAGCTCTCTTCAAGTTCCCTGCCTCTGCCTACCCCGCACTTCCTGCACTCAAGGTGACGTAAATGTGATATTCGTATGAACACAACGCGATTGCTGATACCTAAACAATTTTCAACAGAGTAGGTAACCTATATCGTCACCTGATCGAATGTTCAAAGGATGAATAGATTGAGACTAGAGGTGTGGCCTGTAAGTAATGGGGAAATTGTTTTGCATATAAATAGTGTACTTCAATATCAGCAGAGAATTACTATCAGAATTATTATCTTTAAAGTCACTAAGCAATTTTATAGTTCAGCGAGCAGTACCAGATATGTACAAACGTCAGTAACTTTATCTTCAGTATTCTATTAGCAAAAAAACCTAGATTCAAATGCAAATATTTCCTTGAAAATTTTCTAACTAAAAAGAAAAGTCAACAATGAGTTTATCCATCGAGTTGATTTCATTATACAACTAAACATGTTTTAAAATCGTTCAACAGTGATAATTGTATTCTATAATAATACATTATATTTATTTCATTCACTTCGGCAATAGATGACGCTGGTGCCATACTCTGAGCTGTTCTCGCTGGTGCTCGTGTGGAGGAGCTACGAGAAGCAGTGGATGGACGGAGACTTCAGAAGTCTCGACCCTCAGTTCATAGACGCCGAGACCGACCGCATCAAAAGGTTCGTCTATAGCGCTGCTTACGGCTTCATAATTACAAAGCACTAATGCATATTGCGGCGGATGGATATGTCTTGACTTTACGAATGCTTAAAACCCAGGTGCTTTTAAATCACCGACAGTTATGAATGCTTTATTCATAGATCATTGACAGGGCAGATATACAAAGCACAAGTAAGAAATGCGACTTGAAGAGAGTTGTGGTACTGGCGCCTTCTTGTTCATGACTGAATGCCTGAGACAGTCAAGATGAACCGATATTTACAGAGATTACGGTACGAACCCGCATGTTAACGTCGGGACTAATCTACGTGCCGTATATACATATACCTAGTCTGCGATAAGAGTATTTTTGATTAACCAAGATACTAGTTTGGTTAAAATTTTCTATTGCAGTGAGCTAGAGCAGCTAAAGAAAACCTTCACCAGCAAGTTCAAGCAGCAGGCACTGGATGGGGACCCCAAGAAAGCCAGAATAAATTTCATGGACTCCAATCCCAGGAACCTTCCCGGTAAGTAATTTATATTTCAGGTGATATATTACACCGCCGATAAGCTCGGGAAGACAGTTCCAGCTGATATCTTAACATTATTTCGAAATTAAATAGAGGCAATGAATAAACAATTTTCAAAAACGACCGTCAAGTTGCGGAAACAGAAGTTCGACACTTTTCATTATTAGTACTGAGGTCAAATTCATGTGCATTCAAGCCCTTCTGTAATTTATAACGTTACAGGTCCGCTATGCATCGCTGGAGTTACTCTACTTAATGTAAACCAGTTCAGGCTACATCTGAAACTCATTACTGTGCTCTGCAACAAGGCTCTCAGGCCACG
The DNA here is from genome assembly GCF_000764305.2 of Hyalella azteca. Classification (NCBI taxonomy): domain Eukaryota; kingdom Metazoa; phylum Arthropoda; class Malacostraca; order Amphipoda; family Hyalellidae; genus Hyalella; species Hyalella azteca. The sequence continues at coordinate 76,999 of NW_025932998.1, forward strand.
CCACTGGGCCCTTCTTAACGAGAGCGCTAAAATGGACATCACGCCTAATGCTGGCACGAGGTCAGCTCTGCATGCAACAATCCACTTTTATCATGCAATCCTAAATTGAATATATACGTCACTGCACATAGAAAAAATTATAGGAATGGTATATAAATACAAAATTATATTTTAAGTAAGATTATTGCAGCTCGTTCATAAATGAGTGATGGTGAAATAGGCACAATGATTCGTAGCACGAAAAATTTGCTCCGACAAACCTAAAACCTTTCTTTCGTTGAAGTCTACGTAAGATGGTGAGGACGGATCTAAGTCCAGTGATGGCAGAGCTGGAGGTCGTGAGCTTGATGGCAACTAGAGAGCTTGCCCTGGAACTGCAGCTTCTGGAAATGAAACAAGCATGGATTTCAGTTGACCTCTCCACGCGAGCAGAGGAGTAAGGCATTCCTTTCAGTTTTGACACGCGGCGTAGAATATAACGGGATTAGCGTTGCAAGTTAATCTCCATAAGTTTTTGGACAAATTTTTACGTTTATAGACAGGTTTTTTAGTGTGATTGTTTCCGGCCATTTATAAGTTTTTCGCAGTTTGCTGGTGAAATTAAATGTTTTCGGACAAGACATTTTAAATAGTTTGTTATGAAATTGATTGTTTTAGGTCATTTGTTCATGAAATTGAAAGTTTTCGGTCATTAATTCATGAAATTTAATTCTTTCGGTCATGTCGACATTTGTATAGTTTGTTAGAAAATTTATGTTTTCGGTCATTAATTCGTGAAATTGAATTTTTTCGGTCATGTCGACATTTGTGTAGTTTGTCAAAAATTAATTGTTCTCGGTTATTTGTTAGTAAAATTTAATGTTATCGGTCATGTCGACATTTTGTATAGTTTGTTATAAAAATTGATTTTTTCGGTCATTTGTACGTGAAATTGAATGTTTTCGGTCATGTCCACATTTTTTAAAGTTTGTTGGGGAAATTTACAGTTTTACATTTTGCTTTGAATAAGTGAAATGGTAGCGGACTTCAATGAAGAACACGAATAACATTCGAAAAGAACAAGAATCACGAACGCACGTATTGATGACCTGAAAATACTTCAATGATTTTGCTCCAATTGGAACGCACACACAAATCAACAATATCAACAAGCACACACTAAAAAAACAAATAAAGGGTCACAAATTGAGGTGAATTTTCCGTAAAACCCCTTATACGTTGTTCGTGGCGGCGGGAGGAAAAGGAAGAAGAAATTTGTTTTCTTGCCTATTTAAATTTATAATGACACAGTATGTATTTAAAACACAATAAATCATTCGTGTGTGTGCTAATCATAGAAGTGTCACTCGTGCTATGAAATTTGTTTGGAATTTTTTCTTTTTACGCTTTTTAAGTAATGCGTTGATCACCTGTCGTTTAACTTTGAACGTATAACACTTGGTAATAATGACATGGATATTAGAGACCATCGTTATTTTTTATACGTTGAGTATCTGTTAACTTTTCCTAATTTTTACCAACTAACTTATACTAATTAATTAACTGAGCGGTTAACTTTTACTAATTCACTAAATAAAGTTTTGTTGATCGAGTGTTTTTCAAATAAAAATATGAAAAATTACTGTCTATAACTCAGAAGACGGGTATTGCCACTCAATCAAGAATTCTTTCGTTAGCTCTCACAAGTTCCAACAAATCTAGAAGCTTATGTCGTTTTAATTCGAGCTTAGAATTCGAATAGCTTAAAAACTGATATTTCTGCTTCGCAGAACTAATGTATTTGTTTTATCATTTTATTGAAATTAATTTCACTGGATTGCATTTGGTGTCTAGTGAGAGCTCTGAGGTGGCCTTAGTTAGGCTGCTGGAGGCGCAGTCGCTGGCCCAGCAGCAGGACGTCACGTCGCACACCATCGACAACTCTCCTTACGTGGAACCTTTAGCTGGTGCGCTCTACCGTGCGAACAAATTCGTATAAACACATCTGTATTTTAGGGTTCTTGAATAAATTAAAAGAGTAAACAAATATTCTCGAAAATATGTTGACTCTGTTGTTAGGAATGTTAATTGGGAAAGGCTGAAAAATGTTGAGCTCGCAGTATGACAAATTAATAATTGATTATTTGATTGGTTAACGCCGATCTTTCGGTTACGAATGCGTGATTTGAACTTTTATCAAAAAATTAGAAGATGTCTTGAGATGAAGCTATGATTACTCCAAAAATTGCTTTCGGTAACTAATAAATGTTGCGTAATGTTATCAACTAACTAAAATAAATATTCAAGAACAGGCCGGCATAATTGACATGATAGTTCGATGTTGAGTAAAACTTTGAGTTATATTCCAAATTATATATTCGTGTGATATTCCAAATTATATAAGTTCATGATTTCCTAATATAATTAATTAAATAATTTTTTAATATAATTTCTTCTGCAGATGAAGTGAGCAACTGGCGGAGGGACCTAAAGGAAATACAGGCAGTTCTCGAGGGCTGGATACAGGTGAAGAGTTGGACACAAAATACTGCTCATGCATGGAATCTCCCTTACTTTCACACTACATCCTATCATCAATTGTAAAAAAAATCATGACACAAAGTCTGCAGGGCAAATAGTTTTTCTTAATATAGTAAATTAACGTTGACTGGGATTATTACATGCTATATTCTTATGCATACGTTTGTTATTAGTTGCAGGAACTGCTTATGAGACTCAGACCTGTGGCCACCATGGGTGATTTCCATGAGCAACATCCACAAGCTTGGCAGCAGCTCCAGGTTAAATACCGACACGTCTCTGATTAGTGTAACAGAGAACCTATTATTTGAAACATGTTTTCTGTAAGCTATTTGATGTAAAAATAATATGCGTTTAAAAATTACTTTTTAAAGACAACACTTCTAAAGAATTCAGTGTCAGAGATGTTGCATATGTAGAATTAATTTCTAATTTAATCATCAAATATTAAAAAAGTCATTTACATTTTATTTTTAAAGTTAAAAAAATTAAATTTTTCGAAATGATTTATTCTGTCAATTGAATCATGCATTGTCTCCAACTTAACGCAAGTGTGCAAAATTTCAGATCGATTGGACTGGTAGTAGTGTGTTAAATAGCGATTATAAGATATGTAGCAGACAAAATTAGTTTTTCAAATTTTTTATGCTAAAAATGAAAATTTTTAGGTTTTCAAAATTATTTATTCTGTCAATTGATTCATGCATTGTCTCCAACTTTATGCAAGTGTACCAAATTTCAGATCGATTGGACAGGTAGAAGTGTGTTAAATATCGATTATAAGATTTGTAGCAAACAGACAAACAACAAGAAGCGAAGTTAGAGAGAAGTGTTGTAATACACAGCAATTACATTCATTAATAAGTTGAACTAATCGTGATTTCATATCGTGAGTTAAGAGCGCACAGGAAATGCCACGTCACAGACGAGGGAAAGAATCGCTTCATTTCTCATAAAAAGATCAACACTTTACAGTAATAAGTATCAGTCAAGAAAATAAATCATACGCAGAGAAAATTAGAGTCCTCTCTGTAACCTCGAGTGGTTTGACGCGAATTAGCGGAAGACAGAAAATTTTGAAATTAATTTGAAGGTAAATATTAATGTAACCTTTCAGAAACTTGAAAAATGCTGGTCAAGCATTCGGAACGCGACTGACCTCGCTGGATCATCTCTGGACTGCCTGCTGGCTGAGCGTGGGCGGCTGGATGAGGTCCTGGAACTGCTACAAGACACAGCTGTGGTCAGCGATGCCAGGGAGCAGTATCTCGCCGGCAAGAGGAAGCTCTTCGCAAGGTAATTACACAATATCTCGATTAGTTTGTTCAGTCCATCTCTGATATAAATGTCACGAAACTAAACCGAATGGCCGAACTCTATGCTAATTTCAGATTTATTTAAAAGCTGTTATTACTACTAACCGGATCTACAATTGTGATTCTCCTGCTCTCTTTCATTTAGGACTTTGTTTGTAAAATCTGTGGAGTTTTGATTCGAAGTGTATTATTTTTTTCAGGCTACATTTACTCACAGATGAAGAGCTAGAACACCTCATTTGTGCTACTGAATGGACTTACTTTCTGCCGCTTGTGAGGAAATGTTTCCCCTCTGTGAGCCATATCTTCGTTGAACAATTTTCTACTACGAGTGCCTCAGGCTTGCAAGAGAGCATAGAGTCAGCGGTTGGAATGCAATGTTCGTCCGGAGAACGACTTTCGTTCCGCGTTCCGCTCACTTTGCCACGAAGTGACACGTGCAAAGTCTCTTGGCTCTTAGAGGTGTGAACTCTAGTAGCCTCAGATTCCTTACCCGTACCATTTATTCGGAGCGCCAATGATCGATTTCGAGTCTTCACTAGAGTTAGAGCAAATTTTGATATTTCTGCGAGCTTCTCATTCATTCTACGCTAGGACAACTTTCTGCTATGTAAAATGGTGCTTGATTATATGTGATCACATCAGTCACAAGAACTACAACGTGAAACCATAAGCTGTTCTTGCTAAAAAAAAGCAAATATGTGACTATGGGGATGCGGATGTCAAATTAATTTGCAACTAAGGAGGATATATATTTAACAACCTCAATTTCTAACAAGGCATATTTTTTATACAATCAGTTTGAGGTACAGATGAGCGAGAGCTTGCTACATCACATGGCCATGACAATGACGTTCCTGGGAAGCATTTCTGCGACCTCAAATACCGTGCCTTACGTCGCGTTGCTGCGTCGACACGACGAGTCTGTTCCTCTACAGGTAAGGTATCTTGTTCGCAGACTTCATCGCACGGGGCTGTAGGAACACAAAACACGTGTTCTGATCCGTATCATGAAAATAAAATTATAAGCAAACTGAATATATTTGTAACGTCATGAAATTCTGAAACTTTCTGCTATCAATGCTCTGTTAAAGATTAATTAATTAATTAATTAAAATCACCTGAGAAGGATCAAATGTTTAATTATATTTCCGGTTGTCTTTTATGTCGGCGAAAGTACTTAAAAGAATGTACTAATGGTATCACAGATGCAGTTATAAACACTGGGATAATTTAGTTAAATTATTCTTGACGAGATCGTAGCTAAGTCTTATCATAAAAGGTGCTGTGGGGAGCCTGCCGTGCCTGGTGGAGCGAGCAGACGAGGTCAGCCCTCCAGCAGGAACGTGATGCGCTTCTGCAGTTGCTATCCAATGTCGAGGTAAGAAAACTCGAAAACTAAAGCGGTTTATGAAAAATCTATTTGGTTTTTGGTTTGGCGCTCAGGAACCTATCGTTACAAAATTTTCTGAACAATTCTTCACAAATTATGGAGCCTGAAACTGTATTGAGATCGGGAAAACCACATGAATATTGTCATTCATGCTTTTGCATTCAAATAATATTAAAGAATTGAAAAGTTGAATGACCGTTGAACCAACTAGTCTGTGAGAAGTTTGAACAAGTATTTGGGAGTATCGTTTTTGCAGACTGAAATTAAAAACTTAGGCGCAGCATACATGAAAGATGAATCCCTAATTCTCTTTACTACTTGTAGGTTGTTTCAAATTGTAACAAAAACTTGCAGATCATTGAACATATATATTAGTAGTCCACTTCCTTCCACCCAAATTCCAAATTTTCGTCTTACAGCTTGAACTGGAAATGCTCTGCGATTTCTTATCAGCCAAAAAATCGGACATTTGCTCGTCGGTGGATAAAAATGTGTCGGAAATTGAAGACAAATCGAAATGGGTGAGTATATCAGCAGAAATTGTTTCCTCTTTCCTCAGAGCCCTCATGATTTACAATTAATGCTTAACCAGCTCCATTTTAGGCAACCGTTCGAACACGTCCAGAAACAACATTATTTGGGATGATTTTCCTTTTTTTATAAAAAAGAGCAAGAATTGCTGCAAATCAGCAAAGTTTAGTAAATGTGTTTAGAAATTTGCATTTTTCCGAGTTCTTCATTTGAAGTTTCATTTTTCATTATAGTCTGGCACCTCCATTGCTCGAATAAAGTTTCTCCATTCTCCTTTCCTCTTTCCTCGTCCTATCTGGACGTTGCAGGTAAAGTGGTTGCATATAAATTAATTGTTGTTTCTTCTATAACAAATGAGACCCAAGAGGAAGTCTTCGAAAGAAATGATATCGGAGCTTGTGGTGCACGAATGTCGTCTGCTGCCGTGCGCAACCAAATGCGAGTAAATCCTGATACAAACAAGAGCGGACCGAATCATGAATCTGGAAACCCTGCGCACAAAGAAGAAGTACTGGAAATGCTTCGCCGTCAGTGCCTGTTGGCAGAGGCATACTTCCAGAGAAACGTGCTCATTGCGCTCTCAAAGGCCTCCGAAATTAACGTACTGAGCCACGAATGGCGCTCACAACTCAAGTGAGTTGGTTTAGCATTGATCGAGCGTCCATTGAGACGAGATTGTCATAAATAGGTGTATTCATTACTTTCCAGACGATGCAGAGGTTAGTGAAACCTCTACCCACTACCACAGTGATATAATTAATGACTTATTTGTCGTTTGCTGGGCTATAAGATCTGCCTCAAAAGTTCCCAATATGCAATGGGATTTTAAATAACTATTAGTTGTTTTCTTATCAGTCATTTATTGGTGCAAATTAGCAATTTTTGATGCTTGGTTCTTTTTTCACCAGATTGTTTTGGCATAGCGAAGACATGAGCATGAAGGCTGAGGTGCTGGACCAGACTCTCCCTTATGGCTGGACCTGCAACGGCGCTTTCATTTCTTCTTACTACGCCTTCCCTGTGTCCTTGACCTCGAACCTCCGATCTGATGGTTTATCACAGGTTAATATTAAAAATTTATTGCGTTTATCCATTATGCATATGTATATGTTATTTTTTACATTGTAGACATGAAATATATCGAGAAAATATATTACTATTTATGTTAGACTAGAAGGTTAGCCCGGTGTTGCTCGGGATCAATGATTCCTGTAATGTAGAGATCCAGTTATCCTATACCCCGTTATTAATAAAAACCAGAATAATGAGTACTTGTTAAATGAATACTTGTACAAAACCCCCATTTCAACACTCCTTTTTGATTTTAGTATTCAAAATGCAAAAATCCGGCTCTTAATGTGTTGGATCTTTTCTGGGAATAACAATTTTTTAGTGATGGAATCATGAGCATTGATTTGTGGCGGGAGAAATACATTCAACGAATGAACTGCATTTGTGTTTCGATAATTTTAAATCTTTCTTTAATAAAAAATTCAATGCAATTTTCCTTTAAATTCCAATCAGGGATTTAAATGGGAGTTCCATATTAATAATTATGGGGTGAACATACTTTTTTTTTATTTAACGCTCTTTGGCTTCAAAATCATTTACTGGATTCGGGATGATGGGATTTTCGATGACGGGTTCGATATGATTGGATTTTCAAATTGACTGACCTACTATGTAGTATTTATAGATTGCTGATTCATTCTAACTTCCTCGTAATTCATTCTTTGTTGTGTTGTGCCACACAGATCTCGCATTGATTGTCATTTACGTGGCCTATAGCAAATTAGGTATCATATCCTTAGTTCTTATAATCGGTTCATCATAGGACATGTTCCATTGAATAAAACTATTAATAGATCTATTTTAAGGGATAAATTACTCTATTTTATTGTGGTTCATCTATATGTGAACCTTTATAGTGGTATCAGTTACATGCCTTTATAAAGAAAACATTCTAAAACGAATTATATTCTAAGCTATCAATAAAAAATCAACACTAAAAATTTTGATGATCATTCGACAGGATCCGACGAGGCTCGATTTCTTGCCACCGTCTGCCTGGCTCACCTCCGTGGTAGCGCGGGCTGTGACAGCTGCTTACGAGGCGCATCTCTGTGCTGCTCTGCTCACATCAACACCCTGCGTTACTGATGCATTTGATGTAAACCTACATCACTATTTACTTGTTGTTGCTGATGCATTTGATGTATAACCCACGTCACTATTTACTTGTTGTTGCTGATGCATTTGATGTATAACCCACGTCACTATTTACTTGTTGTTGCTGATGCATTTGATGTACAACCTATATCACTATTTACTTGTTGTTGCTGATTCATTTGATGTACAACCTACACCACAATTTGATTTACAACCTACATCACTATTTTCTTCTTGTTGCTGATGAATTTGATGTACAACCTACATTTCAATAGACCATAATACCATGGCTCACCAGAGATAGGCAAGAACGAAGGCCGGGCATCAACTATACCGTGGACGACAATGTACTAACTACTCATGAGGTTAACACGATCAAGAAGTTTATGCTAGTCAGTCATCTTTAGACATAAGGTCAACAGGAAACGACTACATTTAATAACCAACTTTTCATTTACCGATACTTTTGATGGCTGACAATTGTATCGTGAATTAAATATGAATATTTACCAGGGAATGGCATGCAGCTTGGGCCTGCAGACGCTCGTGGTGCAGTGCTACCCAGACCTGTCATTCAAAGCACTGCGGGCTACGCTCATGGCTTCTTCTTTTGCTCCTGCTGCTCTTCTATTAAAAGACCTGCATCTCCTCGCGGTTAGTTTGTCTTGCAGTCAATTATTTGGCCTGAGAGAAATTATGTAAATTGACCTAAAGTTTACCTGATGGCATCGTACCACCTGTGCTTGGAGCATTAAATTTACTGAAACTTCCATATATAAAATTTCATATAGTTAGTGGAAATGAAAAAAAGTTCTTTGAACCATGCGAATTGTATTTTATTAAGAAATCCTCCTTTTTCTGCTCACAGGAGACTGTGCTGGATGAACTGGCCGTGTACTTGCGAAGCCAAAGAACCGAAATGTTGAATGATGTTCTGGAGCAGCAGCGACGGGGGTTACTTTGCTGCACGACGTCTGTTGATAAGCTCCGCTCCTTGCCAGCTCATCTGAAGGTGTGATTTGCATACCAACTTATCTGATTAATTCTTATGGAGATCAGTTCGCAATGAATATCATAATCTTACACTCTCCGTTTGTGAATGTTTTTTTAACCCCGAGAGTTGTCAATCCTTACTAATTTCAAATTGGAAAGAACTGATGCAGGAACAACTACAAAATGTTTACTTGATAATGTAAGAATTTTTGTGAATATGTACGATATGTCTCTAGTTCATTTGGCAGAGGGTACAAAAACTATATTAGTATGAGGGTACAGTGAAGCGATTAATTTTATTATTAATTTTAATTAATTAATTTATGTAATTTTAACGTCTAAAGTCTAAACTTTTAAGTCTAATTTTTCAACAACATTAACATTAGCAACTTTTTCATGTGATAGTATATTTTGTTCTTTGGTCTGTAATACAATAAATTAAAAGCCACATTCTCGCAGTGTTGCCATATACCACCGTTCTTATATAGACCGTCAACTGATGGAATAAGATTACTCTATACGTCAACTGCATATAAAATATATTCTTATCCGGTGAGAATAAGAATATTCTATCCCTCCTGTGTCAGAGTGAGCTGCTAGTCGTGCCTGTGGAGAACTGCGCGTCAAGCGGTGACACCACTCCAGCAGTCGAGGCGCTGGTGGACACGCGTCTGAAGGCAGCAGGTTACGACGCTGCGCTCTTTACAAGCAAAATATTAACGGCTTTTACACAAGCTCGCAGCCTGCTACCCGTTGAGCAAAGAGACTGTCTGAGTAGGTTGATCAGGAAGTTGGATTGATGATTTTTCTTTGCAATTAATAAAAAGTTGCATGAAAATTTACGACGCCACTATTGCTGAAATATATGCAGTGTATACGACTTACTATCTATACATTCTGAATGACAATGATTTCAACCGGCATTTTCAATATTTTGATGACGTTTGCCGGGACAGATTTGGGGGACATCGAACGTGTTCTTTGTGAGTGCTACACCCTAAAAAATACTTCACAAGAAGAAGACGATGAAGCTTCCCAAGCGCGCTTTATCAAAACAGCATTAACTCACGCGCTTCTGCCGCCGTTGGCAGCTGATCAACGAGTTCAGCTACAGCGCCTCTTGCAGGAGCTTTTTCTGGATCACAAATCATCTTATCCCGAGCGTACAGAAGAGGATTTTGAAGAGCGGCTTGTAGAGGTGGGGCGGAAACAGGATTCATTTGGATTGTCAAAAATATTGCGAAACAGTTTTTGTCATGCCCTTTCATCCGGTGATTTAACTACATAGCGTTAAGTAATTAAACATATTGAAGGTAGCGTGTAAGCCTTTATTAGATTATTCTCTATAACAAGTTGCACATTTATCAAGCGTCGAGTAAGTTTGCTTCCAAAAATGTTCGTCCCTCACTTGACCAGTTATATTTACTTGCTCGTCAGCAAATTAAATCTACGGAGTTTACTACAAACATTTAAGTATCTTCCGCACTAATAAATAACCTCGGAGATTAACAGAAAGGCTGAATTTCACTAAGGAAATACCTCTCAGGTATGTCTTGAGAAAGGACTTTACTTGATGAAGTCTGTTACGGAGAAGGCCCTTGAGCTGCACAACGCCCTGCGACTCGGTCCCGTGATCGTGCTGGGAGGGCCAGCTACTGGCAAGAAAACTTTGGTCCAGGTACTCGATCGTGATGCCTCGCTGCTTCAATAGTAATCATCATATATCTCTTTAATTCTACCGCCTCATGCTTAAATTGAAAAAAAATTAAAGTAAGGTGCTTAAATTCAAGATATGGTTAGTGTTGCGGACTATTTAAAGCGCAACGGTTATCTGGTAGAGGAATAATTATCATTATTATTATTATTATTAATTATTATTATTAAAGCCTGCACTGCGGAAGGGTGGTCAAATAATAATAATATTAACTGTAACAACGATAAAATAATAATACAAGTAACAATAATAATAAATAATAATAATTATATTAATAAGCGGAATAATTGAATGCGCGTGTTATCCAGAGTGTTCTTCATTTTCTGTATTCCCAGACAATTCGGGTTTCTACAAGGAAACCGCTAAACACACGGTATCTATTTACACAATACAAGTATTTATTTTGACAACGGATTAAATTTTTGTACTGTGCGTACTAAGATTCTAATCTAGCGAAAATTTTGCATTCACAACTGTTGGTCATAGCAGCGAAATTGTTTATTAAATATACTCACCGACATCAACCAATAGTGAATAAAAATATTGTTGGACTCAGTAAGAGGTAAAAGAATGTATTATCGTATAACAAAGCTGTTATTCTTTCCAGATGGTTCATAATATGGAGGCAGATGGTGAAGTAGAGATATTCTTCCCTTCGTGCCAGAGTCACGACCAGCTGTTTAGCAACAGCGGCAAGCACAGCGACCTCCAGGGAAACCTACCAGGCGCTATCACGGGAAAACTCAAGTAATTTGACGTTTAATGCTTATTGACTAAACTTCACAAATTTTATTTAAAATGATCAGATCATAGTTGATAAAATTATGATTGTTTGGGACATGAAATTGACCTGACATTTTTCGGAATCACCTCGCCAAAATTCTTGTTTAGATCTATGGCTTGTGAGCTATTTGTGTATGACGTAAAAGATCGTCAGGATTACAAATACTCTAATGCTTACTCAAACTTTCGATACAGAACAAAACGTTTACTGCTGGAAAATAGTTATTTTAACTTTCTAATCAATTTTCGTTTATTAACATATCGTTATTAGCATATCAAATGCTGTCTGGAGCAAAGAAAAAAAATTATTATAATAATCTCTTTGATGAACGGGTTCTAATATAAATCATCGTGAGTATTATTTGGCCCACATCAAGCTCATGAGTGATGATTCCTGCAGAGCTATGAAATAATGTGAAAATTTAAAAATTGTATTTCATTTTACCAGGGAGCCAGGCTCGTACTTAGTATTGGACGGTGCACTGCACGACGGTTGGTCAGTGTGCCTCGAGCCTGCTCTGCGAAAGGGTGGTGTGGTGTGTCTGGCTCATGGAGGAATTGTTCGCCCTCACGATTCATGCAAGATCATATTTATTACCTCAGATATTTCCAAAGTAAGACTCCGTGGCTTCGGATGAATGTAATATATTCTTGTTGAATTTCGGTTGATGATCACTAATTTTTTCCGGAAATCATGGTTTCATACAATAAATATTTCATCATGGTCTGATAAATTCACTTCGCTATTATTTTCTGGACCAGGCTCCAGCCGGGGTACTCGCAGCATGTCAGGTTATCAGCATCGGTGACGACATGCTCACATGGACGTGTGTGCTGCACAAACACATACAGACCGTCTCTGCGCATCTCGCTGCTCCGTCACCACGTCAAGCCTCTACGTCGCAGCAGCACACGGCGCGCTCCTCCGAACGTTCCATGTCATCCAGCGGCGAAGTCTCGCCGCTCCTCAGCGCCATCGAGGCTCGGCCCTCCACAGACGCTAATGTCCGAGCCTTGAATAGCAAATTAAGTTCTTGTTTCTGAATTTCTAACTTTCCAAAACTATATATTAAAAATTATTTTGGAAATTTTAAATACCTTTGGTCGTGTGAGAGTTATATAACCAATATTTATACCTTTTTAAATTAAATTCAAGTTATTCAATTTTTTTTCATTCTTAGGTTTTGGGATATTTCATTATCTAAATTATCTAAACAGATATAAAATGTACACGATCAACAAACCTATGAGCGATTTCATGACAGGGTTCCGTATATATCACGCTCGCTGATCTGACGTATTTTTGTCCGGCAGAGGCTGTCCCCGAATCGCCTACGCGTGTCCGACTCATTCAGCAGCGTCGGCAGCGTGGGGCCAAAACCTCACCGCTCCTCTAGCAGCGCCTCAGTGCAGGGCGGTGCGTGGAGGGGAGAGTATCTTGCTCTGGTCGAGGTGCTCTCTCACTGGCTCCTGCCTCCCGTCATTGCCTTCGTCAGTACCGAGTGCCGGAGTCACGCCAGTCGAGCAACCGTAGCTCTCGTCCGGTGAGAAAAATTCGGTTTATGAGTAAGAAACGGTGAATAATCTTGACGTCACTAGCGCAACTCTTAGTCGTGGTTGCTTCATACTCATTTGAAATTTAGCTCGCAATCGCAAAATTTTTCTCTAGTAAACATATCAAATATTACTTCATTTCATTTCTTCATTGGAAATTTAGGAACCCATAGTGTTCATAGGAACACATAGTGTTAAAATTTGTCTTCGCAGGCCCTTGTACACACTCACTCTGGTGCTGGTGGAAGAGGCTCACAGAGGCACCGATTCCATCAAGGACCGCTCCAAGATGGCCGCTCAGTGGTCCATGGCCGCCTTCATCTACTCCATTTCCGTCTGCTTTGCGGCATCTCTCCATCCGGAGTTTTGGTCTCCCTTTAATGATTTCATGCGCCGTTTAGTGTACGGTAAGTCATCCTGCTATTTATGCTGCTTCGTGATGAAAAGTGTTTTTTCAAATGTTAATTTAAAAAATAAATAAAACTGTAAGAACGTTGTCCTTTGCTATAATGCCGTAGTGCGTATGCATATTGTAGTCCAAGCATAGGCTCATTTTTGTAGTTCCTTAGTTGGCTCCTTTGACAATCATTCGTCAAGCTGCATAATCAATTACTTTAAACACTAATAGTTCTTTAGTTCAAAGATATTAAATATGACTACATAATTTAATATGACTAAGTGACGCAATTATTATCAATGCTATGTATAGAATTTTATATCAAAGTAAGAACTCGTAATTTTATGTACTCCTCTGTTGTGAAGTAATTTTCATATTTCAATTCTTGTGAGAAATTGAGCTTGTCTTGTATTTCTCTCAGGCGAGATGTCTGAACATCCTATACCAGCAGCTTTGGAAAACGTGAGTGTCGGATATATCAGTGATAAATATGTTGAATTTTTATTCTTTATTATTGCATTTGGCCACGAATGTAAGCTAACTGTATGTTTTAGCATTTAGAAAAATACTCCCTTCGTTGTACGTTGTTGTTCAGGGGGGAAAATAAGGTTATATTGGAAGGCAAAACATAACCGGAACCCTTGCAGGTCGGTATTCCTTACCCAGCGGAAGGGAATTTGCTTGAAGTCATGTTTGACTGGCGGCAAAGATCTCTGTGGCGGTCGTGGGTTGACTGCTGTAAACAAGCTACGCTCGCCGACACGCTCAGAGCGCCGATGCAGCTCGTTACCACTCCTGAAAGCTTCAGGTGAGTCATTTTCTAAGTTATACAACGTGCAGATTATTTAATGGTAATGAAAACTGAGGTGAATCATAAATGTTGATTAAATAACACATTCTTTCTTTTTCTTGTGTACAAACAAGACGACAATCACTGTACATGGAAACCGAAGCTGGGAAAATTTCCCTTTTAGTTTAATTCGTTGGAAACACGTAAAAAATTAATGAAGAAAGTCTCCACATGATCTTTAATCTGAAATTATTTTTGGCAGAGTACAGACGCTGGTGAAGACCCTGTTGCGAGCGGGTAGGCCGGTGTTGGTGATGGGAATGAAGGGATCAGGATGGCGGGAGGCTTGCAGGGATGCCTTGGAAGACAAACTGAGCCAGCCCGCCCCGCACTGCTGTGCTGTGGTCCCGGTAACCAGGCATACTTCCCCGGCGCATATCAAGGTGTGTTATGCACCATGTCAATGATTCAAATTTATTCCGTATATGAGAGAAGCGTTATAAAATGTCTACCAGTGCTTTTAAGCATTTAGTTTTCATGCATTGAACGATTTTCGCTAATTATTAACTCAGAAGAGTAGGCTTAGGACAAGATTAAATTAATTGTGGTCTTTCGTGCCATCACGTGACGAGGTTTAATCTTAACCAGCACAATATTCGGCAATATACGCTAGTGACCGGGGGTATACTGGACCCGATTTGAATACAGACCGTCTCTGTACATATTCTTTCGTTCACATTTTGACTACACATTCTTTCAAATAGATTAAATGTTCTTCTGGTTTATGTGGGCAATTAATGCATAACTATTATTCGGGCCTATGGATAGCAGATTATGAATCGCAGAGAATAAATTTGTTCTACGCAGAATGAGCTGGACGACAGGCATCGAGACTTGGCTGGTCAAAAGGGCGACCAAAGAACTCTACTTGTGTACCTGGAGGAACTGCAGAGCAGCGCGCCTTTGCAGCAGTTCGCCAAGATGTTGCTGCATAGCAAGTATGTTGTCTGCCAGCGATACACTTTATTACGTATTCACTTTTCGTATTAAGTGTGTTTTTTAGGCCAGCAGTTCACGTTATTTATCGCACAACTTTGGTAAAAAGGTGGACAAAGTCTTCAGTTTGAGGGAGTTCGTACATTTTATGTAAAATGCACATATTTGGAGTCAAAATGAAGCTATTTCGAAGCAATAGAATAGGTTCATAAATGAAATTACTGAAATGAAGAGTAAAAAAGCGAAGCTCGTAGTTGTAACAATCAGAAATCTGCTGCAAAACGCGTTTCGAATCGTATTAAAGAGGACATTTTATTCAGCCACCACTGACAACGCCGCCGTATAAGTCATGCGTTGAGGCCAAAATTTTGTATTTCAGCATAGCAGACGCGCAGTCCGGGAAGCACATGCAGTGGGTGTACGGAGCCAGCGCAGTCGTCCGCAGTGGCGGAGACGCTGCGATCGATGGTCGCTTGTTGGCCGAGCTCAGCGTCGTCACTGCGCCGCCTAACAGCAAAGACTCCACGGCTAAGGTCATCACCGCGCAGCTTACATCCATTCTGAGGGTACGTAAGAGTAAATATTTTCATCATAAATGTGTATTCATAATAATTATAAGTGTAAACTCATTTGGTTAAGAGAGAATGAATTTTTGATGATGTTCGTGAACGCAGTGAATTGCTGCTAGGGTATTGAGGAAATTGAATTTCCGATACAGAATTAGTTTCAAGAGTTATAGCTGTTTGGTTGAAATTTTCACGCTCGGCTAGTTAAAAATTTTTCTCTTAGATTTATTTTTAGTCATGAATTGTTATGAGTGCAAGTTAAAATTTCATAGCAATCAAGCAGGAGGAATTTAATTCTATTTCATTGATATGTTCCTTGAACATTTGTGACACATTACGCGTTTGTCTATGGCTGTAAATTGAAATTCCGGTTCTGGCCAATGCTCTGTCCCATGTGCATTCGTACAGTTCACTGTAAAATCAAGCCAAACAATTATTTCAATTAACCGCATTTTGCAATATCCAGGCAGGCGGCTTCGTACCGGATATGTTCAGCGTGGTTGGCAGCATCGTTAGCGCGACGCTGTCGTTAGTGAAATATTTTCGCGCGCAAAGCGCCAATTTTACGAACAATTCACAGCAGTGTCTCTACTCTCTGGCTACCGTGCGCCGAGTCTTGCAAGGCATCGCGCTCGCCACAAAGCATCAAATGGAGAATAAAAGACATTTTGTGCGGTGAGTTATAAGTGATACGGAAAAATTGGGATAGTGAGAAGGAAAGTGGATGGGTAATAGGCCGTTCAAGTACAATTGCAGAGTTGAGGCAAATAAGGTTGAATGTAAACAATACAAGTTGAAAAGAAAAAATTTTGGGATTTATGTTCTTTAGTATTGTTACTAATCATTTACAGATTTAATTACTATTCGTTGAGCACAAGATTGTACTGATAGTTTGAATTCGGAGACTATTCTAAGAGCTCAGCGTGCATCGAGCAGTTGTCAGGACTTAGTATCGAGTAACCCTCCAGATTGTGGCTGCATGAAGTATGTCGTGAATACGAGGACGGTCTCACGTCGCCTTCTGCAGCTCAACATTTTCGTCAAGAACTTTTCGACCTCGTCAGACTTCATTTCAAAGACAATACAACTACTCTCTTTGACAAATTCGTGGACGAGACAGATTCAGTGAGTGTTTATTTGCAAGATTTGTCTATATTAGCGTTTATTTAGTTGCAGTGTGAGGTAAAAAACTCGTTCCATAATGGTATGTCCATTTTTCACTAATTTACTTATTTTCTGTTCTTTGTGATAATTATTCGCGAATTGAAAATCAGCAAATAAGTATTACTTTTCTCGGAACGCTAATATCTTTAGTCAATTTTTTTTTGCAATATAACAGTCGCATTGTTGAACAGCTTACGCCGGAATGCTTGAAGAAGCTCAACTGGACTCACACTTATCTGGGAGAAGATGAAGTTTCGAAAGACAACCAAGAAAACGCTGAATCCTTGAACGATTCAAGCATTTGCAGCGTATACAAGCTGAAACCTTACGACGAAATTATTGAAAATGAGAACATGAGGAAATTTTTCAAGAAGTGTTTGCGCGATTTCAAACAGCGGGAGAATGACGCCGTCAACTTGATACCCTGTACCCGCACTGTCCGACACCTGAGTCGGTTGGTTCGGGTGTTAAGGCGACCCGGTGGACATGCCCTTCTCATCGGTGACAGAGGCAGCGGCCGGCGACCTCTCACTCGATTGGCAGCCGCTGGGTCAAACACTAAATTTTGTTGTCCTCTGATCCTTAAAGGTGCCGATGGTGAGATGCATAATGCAACAAAAAATAACCGATCTTCTCACTCAATTTACAATAAAGTGAATGAAAACCAAATGAACAATTCAAATGTTCCTGACTTTGAAAATGACTTGCGTAGAGCTTTAAGGGAAGCAGTTCTTTCTTGCTGTATTTCAGACAAGCCAACAGTTTTCTATTTAGGCAGCGAAGTGCTAGAGAATCAAGAAGCGCTTCATATTCTGCAAACATTTGTCTCTGTTGGAACTCCATACGGAGTACTTCAACCTCGAGATGTTTGCTTGTTATTGCAGCATTGGCAGCTAAAGAACAGAGATTACGACGAGGACTTGAGTGATCTTTGGCTGAAAATTCAGCAAAGAATTAAAGATGACATTCATATCGTCCTAGCGACTTCGGTGACAGACGAAGGTACAGTAATAGATCTGTATGCACCACCACTAATAAGAATAACGAATGTTTTACCTAATAAGGGATGGTTTGATTCAAAATTTATTTCTTGCTATTTCTGTAGGTATGTTATATATCTTGTTGATTTCCAGTCATAATTTAGAGTCAAATGAAATAACCACAAAATTTTTAATGTTCAGAAGTTAGAAAAATTGTTCGATTGTTTCTTCTCATAGACAGTCGAGCACTGCTGGGGTACCCTTCCCTCTACAACTGCTTTACACGTCTCTACATCAGCGAGTGGAGCGAAGATGAGCTCTTAGAATTAGGAAGTCAAGCCGTGGTGGAAGAATTGCACTTTGAGGCTCAGCACAAGAGACAAATTCTAGAAGGCTTAGTCGCACTTCACATGAAAGCGAGAACCCTGAGCCAGGAAAGAAAGAAACGTGGTTTATTCAGCCCACCAGTTTCTCCTGGCAGTTTCGTCCAACTCCTGCATTTACAAGGGAGTCTGTACTCCATGCTTCATCAGCGACACTTTGGCGAACTTGACTTGTACGTTCAGGGGGTTGAAACACTGCGATTCTGCTCGGCACAAATATTGGAGAGAACCAAGATTAAAAACACTCTTGGACCAGAAATAACAAAAATCATTGCAGATGTACAACAAAAGTCCCAAATCCTAGCAGAAGCAAATGCTTTGGTAGACGTTGCGCGAGCAGAACTGCAAACGGAAGAGCAGGCCTCTCGTGTGCTCGAGCAGTCGGCTCAAGCAATTAAAGACGAATGCGACAATACGATGAACGTGGCCTTACGTGAACTTTACGACAGCATTGAAGCGGTCGGAGGTCTTAAACCGTCCGACGTTACAGCTGCAGGGGCTTCTAAAGCACCTCCTGCCCCTCTCAAGACAGCAATGGCAGCTCTTTGCGTCCTGATGGAGGTTAAAGCCCCCAAAGTAAAGCCAGCTGGAGGCAAGACGGTCTCCAAAGGAAATGAATTTTGGGCGATATCCAAGAAAATTCTTCTTGATCCAGGTTTTTTACAACAAGTGCAAGAATTGGACCCAGATTCTATATCTGAACTCGTGGTTGAACGAGTGCATAAAGAATATTTCCAGTCGTCAGATTTTGATCCTTCATACATGAGTAAACTGTCACCACTAGCCGAAGTTCTGTGCCGATGGGTGCGAGCCGTGGTTCATTATCGAGTTCTCTCAAAAGTGAGTATGAAAATGTATTAATTCTATATTTGTCCCTGATGCGTTTGGGATCTATTGAGGTTGGTAATTTTATTCTATCGCGATATCATTAACGAATCCTTATAACTTATCTGTGCTCACCATAAGTCTCAAAGTAATTATTATTTATCTCTATAATATATTCGTTATTACAAGTCTGCAATATGAAATGATACAACCGTGCCATGTTTCCGAGATGATATGAATCACATGATGAATTTATTCGCAGGAAATGGCGCCGAGACGCGAGGCTTTGCTCTCAGTGCAGGAGAAGATGCACGAAGCCCTAGCCAGAGTCACCGACTCCCAGCAACGTCTGGCCGAGAGCGAGCGCAACCACAGCGAACGCAGCGCAGAACTCGCCGCGGCTGTGCAGCGACGTGACGAGCTCAACGCGAAGTGGGAACTCGCCGACACATTGCTGGCCCGGGGCCGCGCGCTACTCGGTTCGTGATTTTTGCTGCGACTGTGAGATTATCGTAAGAATTCTTTATGCTTAATAATTTTTCTAAATGGAACAGAGGTTCAGGATAGACAAGAAATTGGGTTTGGCGTTTAGTCTCAAATAATCGATGCATTTTCTCCCTTCGAATATGAGTTTAATTTATGAATTAATTTCGCCCATTAGTCTTTTCCGGTCTCATTACCACATTAATCTAATGTAGTCTACTTCATAATGTAGACCTCTATGATAATACTTTTTCGGGGAAAAAGGAGATAACCCAAATATCTATGCAGCCGTCGTCCTATTAAACATAAACAAGTGATCAATTGCGTTTACAGCATCGCTTGAGAAGCACAAGGAGACCTGGGAGCTGAGAGCTGCTGAGGCTGCTACTGCAGTCAATGCCCTCACTGGTCGCAGCGTCATCGCGGCAGCAGCATTCCAGCATCTTGGCCACCTGCATCATGGCAATAGGTCCTGCATATGGTCCAAGCTATTTATATTTTAAATGGAAAAACTATTATTATTTTATTGACGTAAAAAAGTTTCCAAATTTAGAAATTACACAAAATGACAAGAGAATAATTTCAAATTTGAACAAATTTTACACTTCATATATCGTTTACATTATTCTGTGAATGAGTACCTCTCTTTGATATGGAAAATGTACACAAAATTGTTTAAGAAATACATTTTATTTGCATCAAAACATATGCAAACACAATTTTTATTTTTGCATTTGGACATCAGGTTAGAAATTCTGGAAGACTGGGCCGAAAGGCTGGCAGAGCTGGACCTAAGTCCTGGCACATCACCGTCTCTGTTGAGCATCGCCCGTCCAGAGGAGCGATCTGTGTGGCACCTGCACGGACTGCCTCAGGACCACGTCGCTGAGGAGTCTGCAGTCTGCATCTTGAAATCTTCAAAGTAAATAAGCGTTCTTCAAAATACATTTTAAAAAGCATTGTTTCCAAATACATTTTAGAACGAATATCTTGATAATGGTTAGTTGCAGATGAATTATCAGAGCAGTACTCGCGTACCGCTAGTTGTAGGTATACCGAAGCTTGAGCGCCACTATCGTAATTAAAAATAACTACGGTAACTTCCGTTGGCTTTGCAAACACTGCTAAATTACACGCCATATTTACAATTCATAGCAGTTTAAATAAAAAGTTTGCTGACTTGTAACTTCTCTAGGCCAGTTTTAGTTCTCGACCCTCTTGGGTTGGCCTGGCGATGGCTTCAGCGCTTGCATGACGACCGTGCGCTGGTGCTGGACGTTGAGGACATTGATCGGTGTGTGCAGCTCATAGATCATCCAATGAGAAATAATAAAAACAAAATCACGGGAAAAACAATGCCAAATCAACACGATGACGTATCAAAGCTTCAGTTAGCCCGGAAAATACCTCCCACTTCAGTCATTCAATATACAAAAATAGGAGACAAAAATTATTCAGAAGAGAAAACCAAGCGTGATCTCATCGAGGCATTAAAAGAAGGTAAAACCCTCCTGCTGCACATGAAGTCGATGAGGTGGTCGTGTGTTGATGCTTTACACGCTCTCATCAGCTGCTGCGCTGAAAGTTGCCGTGAGTGCAACTTAACGGAGTCAGAAACAATATCGTCGTAGCGGATCATGTCATGTACAAAACCTGAATCATAAATGTAATAATGATTCTATTCAACTTATAATTTGTGCGCGTTCTTACACAGTTCACTAAATTTTGCTTGATATAAAGTATTCATCTTTGTGACTAGGTCTGATTGACAATAAACGGCTTACCTGTGACCACAGACTCTGGAGAGGTTGTAGTCGAAGTGTTGGGAGAACGAGTCCGAGTTCATGCCGACGTGCGCGTGTTGCTGGTGTACCCTGCTAGCTCCTGCTCCCTGCCCTCCGCTCTATCATCTGCCCTGACCTGCGTTCTTTTCGACGTCGCTTCTCAGGGTTGGGATCAATTCTTCAGTCAAGTCCTCGTGTGGAGTGAAAGGTGGCGCAATGTTTCTAGCTATAACTTGGAGCAATGTTCAGTCAGTGCAAATAGGCGTCTGAGTGACTTCTTATCTATCAGTGACTGAGTTTCTTCTTATCTGAAAATAATGACTCTTTAATTTAAGAAACTAGTCTTTTAAAAATTGTAAGTATGAAAAAAAATAATTCTAAAACCATTCGATATCACGTTAATACAGTAAGTTTTTGAGAAATGGCATTATAAAATCTTTGCAAATCTTGAGCAGGCGAGACTTGGACGACTCGTGCGAGCGGGTGAGAGCTCGCGCAGTAGCGCTGCAAGCAGCCGAGGCCGAACAGCAACGCCTGCAACTCTCTGTCCTCCTGAAGCAGAAAGAGGATATTCTGCTAGATGAGGAGCAGTTACACATCATACTTAAAGCTCAGGTGACCACATCATGTTTCATCAGCACAGCTCAGGTGACCACATCATGTTTCATCAGCACAGCTCAGGTGACCACATCATGTTTCATCAGCACAGCTCAGGTGACCCCATCATGTTTCATCAGCACAGCTCAGGTGACTACATCATGTGGCAGCAAAACAGAAAACATAATTTAAAATACCTTTCTAAATTCTTCAGCTGGAATCAGCAAATTTAATTTAAGTTTAAAATATTGCCTTTAATTTTGTCAGGAGCAACGGGAAATTTTATCAGGCAAGTTGGACGTGTGTCGAAGAGAAGCGCTGGACGTGGCACGTCAGTGCTCGGTGTACGACGTCGTGTCTGCAGCGTCACGACGCGTCTACTCAGTGCTCATGTCTATGGCTGAATTTCGTTCAGTCAAACAGGATTTTTTGAACGTTCACCCATTGAGCCTTACGGACTTTAGCACCACGATGCTCAGCGATATTCTACTGAGGTCGGTTGCGGATTAATTCTCGATAACTCGTTAGTTGTCATTCATTACCTCAAAATTCGGATTGATTTCTTTAGGCTTATGTATTTTACATTACTGTAAGGATTACTATACTCTGCAAAAAACTCAGTTTTTCGGGTCTGATACGAGCAAAAGAGATCTTGTATAGAGGAGAGTGAAAATTTTTTATTCATAAGAGTTCAGAACACGTTAATAAAATGCTGATATAAATTCATGTTATGGAATCAATCACATACGATAACGTAGTTAATAATAATGTTAATATACGCGTGAAGTCACCTGGAGATGATGTAATAAATTTAGAGATAGTGGTACTTAATATAACATACTAGGATAATAAGTAACAAGTATATTATTTTAATAATGCGTGTATTTGCAACATGGGACAGCGCCAGTGGCAACGGGCCGTCCCGTGCGGAGAATATGGCGGCGCGGGCGCTGGAGTCGGCCGCGCTGCGTTGCTACAGGAGCGCGCCTCGCGATCTCGCCGCGGCTGCTGCTGCCACCATAGCTCTCCTCCATCTCAGGTCTGGCGCTCAGCATGTACATTGTGAGGGTCTGCGTGATGGTTATACAGGTGGTAACAACTACGTGCGTGAGCGTGATTATACAGGTGATAACAACTACGTGCGTGATTATACAGGTGATAACAACTACGTGCGTGATTATACAGGTGATGACAACTACGTGCGTGATTATACAGGTGATAACAACTACGTGCGTGATTATACAGGTGATGACACCTACGTGCGTGATTATACAACTGATAACAACTGCTTGCGTGATTATACAGGCGATAACAACTACTTGCGTGGTTACACAAGTGAAAACAACTCCGTACATGATTTTACAAGTATTAGCAACTGGTATTTATCGGGTACATAATTATACATATAGTTGAAAGTTTCTTTTATTTATTTGATAGTCCAGGATTAAAAAAAATGGGGACAATTTGACACAAATGACCCGGTTCAGAGTTTCTTCTTGAACTACACAACTCTATCAAACACTATTCTATTTTTAGTCTGGAAGGAAAATTACAGACATGCATTTTCAACTCTAATATGCGTTGCACGAATCTATTAAATCACAATGCACAGATGCTCTGCAATCAATTATATATTATTAGCTAGCCACTTTCTTATTTTACAGATTAATAAGGAAGTTAGATAATGTTGATGCGCGGTTTCTACTGCTGTTGTGCGAGCAGCAGGTACCGGTTAGACCTCCAGAAAATCCTGGTTCAAGCTCCGAGACCCAAGATAGTTCTTCAAAGAAGAGCATCAATGATTCTAAAAAGCCTCAAAATATGTGTGAAGAAAATGAATATTTGGCGCGAACAAGGAGCGAGACGCCAGACGCAACTGATGGAGGAATTACGAAAGGAGAGACAGTAGGTTCATCCAAAATCTATTTTCAAATGAACGAGGAAGCAACATCCAGAATAAGATTGCTTGAAAATCATCCATCGTTTGCGCGTGAGCATCTAGTTTCGTTAATAGTTGCTGCAAATATCAAACATTCCTCATGATATAAATAAAATTCATCAGCTGAAAATTCATCATTGTTCAAATTCATCATTGTGAAATACAATGTTATAGGTAAATTCAAATTAAATACGATAAACTATGAAGATGGGATACTAGTTTCTTTCCATATTTGTTATTCAGTCCTAGGTTTTCGGGTTTTTGAAGTATCTTATCTAGTAATCATCGTCAATATTATTCAAACGTTTTCCTCCACAGTCTTACAGCAGAGCCTGAGCAACGAACGTTCGCAATGGCAGTCTGCCATGTCTGTTGCCACAGGCGCAAATGGCAAGACAGAAACTCACACTGAGGATTCATCGAATTGGGAGACCACGCCACGCCCAGAAGCATGGCGTCTGGGTCACAGTCACGCTAGTATGCAGCTAGAAGGTATCACAAGTAGATCTCTAGTATTAGTGTATTCTCACTAATGCCAACAGGGGTTGGACAAAATAACGAAAACGCTTGACATTTTGATATCTTAATTTTGGAACATGTTATAAACTATTAAAACGTGACAAATTTTTGTTTTATTGTTTATTGCTGTTGTCCATCGATATTTTTTCCTTGTACAGATATTTTTATGTCTATAAGTAAGACTATAACCTATAAATGCAAACTTCTCTGACTTTCAAGGGGCCAAATTTTTGGTGCCCATATGGCAAGTGCTAGTGTGACAGATAATGATAATGTCCCGATCCATACAGCTATAATTATTAAAAAAAACTGCACGAACGACATTCTAATGAAATTGAGCATCTCATTTGGCCACCACAATCTCCAGATCTGAATATTATTGAGCATTTATTGACAATTTTAGAAATGCAAGACAGACGTCGATTCCTGCCGCCATCATCTTTAAAAGAGCGAGAGAGAGTTTCAACAGAAGAATGGGTTAAAATTTCTTTTGAAACCTTCCACAATTTGGTTGAATAAATACCTCGAAGAATTGAGGCTGTAATTTCCGCTAAAGCTGAAGCTACACCATGCTGAAATGTATTTTGCGGATTACTCAGGTGTTTCACTTATTAAGTTTAACCCCTTCATCTGCATACAATTAATCGTATGACTTGCCTATAATTTGTTCTTTTATGTTCGAGGAACATTGTAGCTAGTTTTATTCCATGAAACTGAAATATATTAGATGTTTTGATATTTACTTTATTTTTGCTGTGACGATGGAAGATATCAACTGACAATTTAATTCGTCCACCTTGTAATAATTTAGTGCTCGGCTAATTGATGCTGGAATCGTGAAGAAGTAGTGAATTACATGAACCTGTTGCATAGAGTTAATGCCACTTCAGTCGAGCTAACCTTCATTAATCATTTTACTAAACATTACAGAAATTCAAGAAGATGAATTATCTGAGCGTATAGCAACGCTGATGCCCATTTGGTACCGCTTTAATCAAATGAAAAGAACAATAAATATCAGGACGTCTGAGCTGCCTCGTCCCTGGAGCCAGCTTCAGCCTATCAAAAAATTCTTGCTGGTGTTGGCCATCAACCCAGCACAGGTGAGCGCTGGGTGCCAAGACGAGAGGTTTGTATTTTTTTTTCAGTCCAATAAATCATAGTTATCAGGACGAGTCAAAATACGCAGAACTAATCAAGCAATTTCTCGTTGGAAAAAAGTGATATCTACATGCTAGCAAACATTTTAAATTGAATATTATGTTTGAGTCTTCAATGGAAAAGACTTGTTTTAAAACCAAAGTCATTACTTCGTTTCTGCTTTACAGTGCTACGACGCTCTGCAAGACTTCGTCCATCACACGTACCCTACTGCTGCTCGTGACAGTTTCAGTACAATTTGTTTTGCACAAGAATACTTCAAACTTCCCAAAGTTCTTCACAGCAAGCAGAAGCTCTCACTTCCCAAGCGCCCTCTCTTGCTCTTGACAGAGTTCAAAAACACTATCTGCACTCCAGACGTTATATGGCAACCATTTGGACGCGATATCACCGTGTTGTCTCTCCCGCTTCTTAAGCAGGTAACTGGTAAATCATGAATAAATTACAGATCACTTAAATCTTGCGTTGCTTGAAGATGAAAATTCATCCTTGTGTATGAGCAACATAACACAACCGCCTTGATGTCCGTACGTTCGACGATAGTACGGAGCACTGCCTTTGATTACTTCATCGATTTGGTTCGTGCCTTAATTTGGCTGAAGTGTAACGCTTTCGTTGTTGCAGAACGGCCAGCTTAAAGCAACTCTAACTAGATGCATGCAAAGGGGGAAGTTCCTCGCGCTGCAGGATGTTCATCGCTGTTCCCTTGAAGAACAGAAAAAGCTGTACCATCTACTGTACCGCTTCTATGACACTTTCCGCGCCGGAAGTCACTTCGAGCAGTAAGGCTTTGGATATACTCTTGATATCTATTCACAAACGCGACACTTACTGACCGTGCTCAATAATAATAAACCGTGATCAATAATTGCGTTATATTGCACAATGCTCATACACGACTCGGTTAAAAATTCATCAGTCCTCATAAATTTAATGTAATGAGTTGTATAAAATTGAGTTGAAAAAACTTAGATGTGGAAAAAAAATAAAAATATAAATCATAGTGTCGCCCATAGAATAAGATAGTTCAACTTGGTTTCTACAAAATATTCCATTTTTTCTGAAACCTTACCTTCAATCAGATACTGGCTAGACTGCCAGTAACTCCTGATTTGAATCCACAACTTAATATGCACGTAAATGACGTAATACGTATTGATGTGTCAGGTACGGAGAGTTGACGAACGACGCGCCGTTCAGGTTCAGAGTCGCACTCGTCGCTGACGCTCGTGCAGAGGTATGTGCCACTAGATAACACAATGTAACACAATTTTTGTTCCTGGCAAGTAAGTGTTATTTTCCAACTCATTTTGTTACAAAACAATAGAAAATGGCCATTATTCCTTTTAAACTTTTATAATTATTGACGTGACCGCAAATATTATTTAAATATCTTATCAGATCTCAAAATTATTTAAAAATCCCGTAGCATAGGGTTCACCCTCAATTCGTTTTAAATGGACGACTAATAGTTTCGGACATGAAACTTTCAAGTGAAATACTTGTAACGACTTGGAATGTTTCATATCTTGATAACATTTGGTTAATGGCGCCTTGCACGCCTTATTCCAACTAAAGGCGACTTCATTTGTGATGTAAGTTTGCTCATTAATATCGTTCCTTGCGTTAGATCTGTGCGCCTCTGCACGCGTTCTGCTCAGTGCTGTGGCTGCAGGACGCAGCGTCGCTGCGAGAAGCGCTGCCGCCCGCTGTCTCTGCAGCTGCACATGCCATCCAGCGCTGGCCACAGTCTGCCTTGGTGACTTGGCCATTCCCAGAAAATGTCCTCAGAATATTATTAGTAACAATTTATGCAAAATTCCTGAAACTATAGTTGCCTATGGCATCTATGAGAACGGCTTAAAGATACTACTTAGGCCAGCCAATGTTAGTAGCCATACCAAACGACATGTCTATACTATATACGCAAGACGATAAATGAAAACAATATACTCAGTGAAAGTGGCGCAATAGAAATAAATTAAAAATTCTCATCTCTCAGGAAGTTCATAATTTAGTGTGTAAAATTAAACGAGAAATGTTAAAAATTAGTTTTAACGAATTCATGAGCCGGCCTGATAACTAGCCATATTTTGGCTTATAGAGAACATCGATAACTTAGGATCAACGCATAAAATGCCGATGTTTTACATGAAACTGTGCGCAATTAACTATAACTTAATTAACATACTAACGAAGAAGTTAGGTTGAAGCTCCAATGCCATTATTTCAGCAACCCTACCCTCTCCCACGCAGGCGGTTGCCGGAGACGAGATGGTGCTGAACGGAATGCTGGTGGTGGTGTCGTTGTTTCACGCTGTGCTGTGGCTCTGGAAAAGTTTCGGTCCGTGGGAAGGAATCAAACCGGAGCTGAGAATCACAGACATACAATTGGTGCTCAAAGTTCTAAAGGTGAGCGGATCGGCATTCAAGAGTCAACGAAATCATCGTGTTGGTGCATCTTGAAAATATGTGATTTCATGTACAAAGTTATTCATTGAAAGCTTTGCGAGAATTCTATGCTGTACGCCTGATGTAGCCTTTTTACTGGTAATTTTTTTACAATTTGGAGCTAAAAATATAATTGTATTACACATTTTCAGACGCCGAACTCGATAAATCGACTTCTACTTGTGAGTGAGCTACAAGAGAAGTTCTTCGAAGTGTACCTAGCAAAGCTCGCAGATGAACGCGATCAACGATTGCTGCGGATTTTATCTACTGAACTCCTGAAGGAAATAATGCTTTTAAAACACTCCAAGGATGGTCAGATGCATGAGAAAGAAAACGATAGCAGACTCGCATATTTGCCAGTTGGCTGCAATTACAAGGAATTTATCTCTAAGGTGATCCACACTTTTAGAACTCTGAGATGCAATGTATTCGAATCCATCGACGAGCTAAAAGAAATACGGTTAGCCGAGTGAAGACATCGAATACGCGAACGTAAAATTAAGCGACTTTGAATAATGTGCAGAGCAATTTGTATCCAGAAGTCTCGAAGAGCATAATACAGAGGCAGTAAAGATCAGCATGCTTAGACACCCGAGGTAATTTTCATGCTATGTTATAGACGCTGAGGTTGCAATAGTATTTAAACAGACATGCAAGACACAGAGTTGACAGTTTTAATGTCACTAGAACAAGAGCTCTTCATGGAGCTGTAGCAATACGTTGTAAACTAACCAAGAATCTGTAGGCAACCGGAAAGTCTTTGGAACGTGGTACTCACTGTAGGACTACGTTGCCCTGATGGTCCCTAAAAGAACGATTGTGTAGCCGTTCTCTAATCTTGTGGTTTAGCACTATGCATTTCCTCATAGGATTAATGAAACAAGCAGAAATCTTGTAACAATCATTTTATTGTTCTAGCAAATTAATCGCTGCGAATCATACAAGAAGAGTACTCGCTAATTCTAACCAAACGGATCTTTCAGACAAGCAGAACTCCTATAATGCTTAATTTATGCTTTGACACGCACAATAAATGTAGTTCATTTCCCACCTTGTTTTACAAAACCTTGGTCAACGCACGTTCACTAGAGAAACTGACTACATAGCAAACCTCACTCGCAGAAAATGTAAGGAATAAATTTATATGTAAATAATCGTTATTTACCAATGACAACATTAACGAAACCATTTTACTCTCAAGCAAACATCCGAAAAATTCGACGGAAAGCGTTGTAACCTGGAAAAATGGCGATAAATTCCACTGACAACGGCATTTAAAGCGATAACCACAACAGAGAAAAAAACACGAAAATTAATACGGAAGAATAAAATAAGTCAGAACAGGGTAGCCAATCAACCCTTACACCGAACTAGTGAAACATCAGGTAAACCCTGTAAGTAATCTTCTTACTAATCGTTGCGATAAAATAGATCGGCGACGGTAAACCCGAATAGTGACAGCGTAGCAAATATTCGATACTATACCTCATATTCAAACATTAGGTTCGAATGAAAATACAATAAAAAATAACGGAAAAATTATTGTTAAATAAAGCAAAATGGCATATACAGGAAATTGCCAAAACTAAATTTTCATTGTAGACAAAAATTCATTCATTAAGGCCAAATTGAGCCAGATCGCCAATCTGGCTTAGTTGCCACCAGACGTGGAATCAGGGCTCTGAGCGCGTTTAATTTTCAAAGATTTCAGCGTTTTCTTTTGTTTTATCTGTAAATTGTTGGAGTGAGGAGAATCAGTTTTATTACACATATAATTGGCTACTGAAGAACTTTTAGAACGATGGATCGAGTCTTTGACACGTGGAATCCTGGCAGCGATAGCTACCGACTCCTTTAGCAATTCGAGAGGCACGTTGAACTCGCTGATTGGTAGATCACGCATCTGGCCTGTTAAGCTAAGGCTTGAAGATTTCATTGTCGATTCGATTTTCAGGTCCAATACAGAGCTTGAGAAGACTTCACCCAAGGAATTTTTACCATCGGCTACGCCACGAGATTCGTAAGAAATGCCGTCGGACGGTGATGACAAATCACTTCTATTACACTGTGCATAGTTCTCTAACTTCTCTTCTTTTTTCTCTGGCATTTTACCCTTTGTTTGACAATTTTTGATTGGATCCAAATCTAGGATTTGACTCTCGTCCAAAAGCTTTTCGAGATCGTCTAGAGACTCTTCCAGATTTGCACTGATATCAAGAAATGAAGATCCAAGATCGTCGTCATCGGCACATTTGTCACTATTTTCATCATCTCCAATAGCAAATGCCTCTTCTTTCATTTTAGGAATTCCGAATGATTTTTCAACAACAGTTCTTTCCGAAAAATGTGTACCTTCGTCGCTTGTGCTCGCGGCTAACAGTTCCGCTTCGACTGGAATTTTTGTTCGATTTTTCTTCATGTCCGAAAGCATTATTTTCATTTTAAATACATCGAAAACGTTGTGCTTATGAACATCTGATGCAAACATGTGACAGCGCGTCATATGCCTGGAGAATCGTTCTTGGGACCGACTGCTGAAAGGACAAAACATGCACTCCATTACAACGTTGATAGACTTGCGGTGATCGCGTTGTTGATGAGCTATCACCTGTGATTCTTCGGGAAACGTGCTCAAACATGTGGCGCATAAATAGCGGTTATCTAAATCAAGATGATTGTCGATGTGGGCTTTGCGGCATTCAGAGTCAACGATGAACATGTGACAAATTGGGCAGAAAACATCCTCGTTCTTATGTTCATTAAAATGTGATAGGAGGCTGCGCTGAGAACTACACTGTTTTTGACAAAATTCACAAGTTAGCTTTCGAGCTCTCATCTCCCTATACTCAGGAGTGCTGTATAATCTTCTATTCATGACAGAATATGTTGTCCTCTTTTTGGTTGAAACAGAGCTAGACAACTGCTTTTGTTCACTTGTTAATTCAGATTCATTAGGATCCGATTCAGATTTATTTGGAAAACACTCCAATTTAGAACTTGTCTTGTCAAGAACTATACCCGAGTCGTTGCTGGAAAGCTTACCTTGGTCTATCCCCCCTTCGCCCATAAGAGTAGTAAGGGGTCCCTCCTCAGTTTCAATGACATCTTCATTCGGGGCTTCGTTTGGCGCAATATCTTTCAGCTCAACTGAGCTACCCTCATCCACTTGAATCAAGTTCGATCTAATGCAATTAACATACATTGAAACATCTGCGCCAAAATCTTCCGTATGTTTGCCAATGATATGGTTGGCCATGGAAGGCTTGTCCACAGTACGGAAGCTGCAAACAGGGCAAGTGAATGGACGCTCCTTGGTATGAACTCTCTTGACATGTCTCTGGAGGCCACCTTTCACCTTGCAGGCGTAGTTGCATAGAGTACATTTGTAGGATTTACCATTCATCATTTGTCTATGTTGACGTTTATGGGCAAAATGCTTAACGATATTCGTCGTTTCAAAGTCGCACAACGAACACTCGTACTTGACTGTTGGTTTCGCCGACTTCTTCTCACTTGAAGTTTTGGTTTTCTTGCATTGCGCTTTTCGGGATTTTGGCCCATTCTTACTAGCTATACATGACGACGTGGTCTGCACTTCAATCCCTTCAACGATCGGGATAGATGGAGCAATAGTCTCGCGCTCTTCGGTTTCGTGACCCATTCCGCTCCCGTCTTCTGAATCAGACATTCTGATAGCAGGGAACTTCGCACAGTCGAGTCTGAAAAACAATGAATCATGGTGAGCTCACAAGAGATGTAACGCTAATTGAAAGGAAAGGATGTTGGCATAACCATAATTCGTTTATTAAAGATCTGGCTACGCGAAAATTTATCACTAACTTGCACATCGGGAGTTAATCCAAAAATCATAAGGACTTGATAGCCGATAGGTAGTAGGCTAATACAATTACCAGCCGGTTGCTAACGTCTTAGTCTGACTATGATCACTTTTTCAATTGAACAAAAAGTCGACTTATTACAATTTTGGAGCATCTGTGATGAAAATAGCGCATCCTGGAATTTTTATTATTGTAGCTATATTTGAAAATTATTCACTGATTTTTATCATTACTGTAAGACGCAGGGCGATTATCTCGATCGGACTGGCTGGTAAAGATGTGTCGACTGTCGACAAATAATTAAATACTAGTATGTCTACACAGTACACATCTGAGTCTGAAAATAGAGTAAACTAATGCTGGCTACGATTTGATATATCAAACATTAACTACGTAGTAGCTACGTAGTGCATATCAACCAACAACGCAACAAGTCACAAGGGTATTATTGCAGATTAACTACATCCAAAAAAAAGGGTGTTTTTTTTTTTAATTATATGTTTTTTGGGGTGTAGATTACGAATCTGAAATCCATTTTTGGCGGTCGGCATCGGAAAACCGATTTTTACGTGTGATCTCTCGATGTGGCAATGTATCTCGGAAAAAAATCGGTTTTCCGATGCCGACCGCCAAAAATGGATTTCAGATTCGTAATCTACACCCCAAAAAACATATAATTCAAAAAAAAAACACCCTTTTTTTTGGATGTAGTTAATCTGCAATAATACCAGTCACAAGTGCACATGCTGACTGCAAAACAGAGTAACAGCAAGATATAGTTCTACACATAGGGCTAACCGTTTGTAACATTTTACATACCAATACTTGCCACGTCACAGACGAGTCAACGTCGAGACTGAAACAAGTGGGCCTTGAGGTTGACGAGCCCGCTGAGGATTCGACGAACGAATCCGTATCATTCGTCCGTCACACTTGTTTAAAAAGCTCTCAAAATAATCTTCCTTTCCTTAATTCATTTCAGTTGCGTCATCTTCAATTTAACCACATCGACAGCACATGGACAGCAGCTACGTCAAATAATTTCCCACATAACGGAACATACTGCTAGCAGGATTAGCAGACTAAGTATATAACACCACCAAGTACCAAAATTGTAGATCTTGCCATCACAATCTTTTCAGTTGTAAGTGTTGCCACCTGAATAATTGACCTTGATTGACGTCTGAAAATTATTTGAATACAATTTCAGAACAACGTTGCTCAATTGCAATTTTTATGAACCAAGAAATAAAAGAAAGTTAATTGAAGGGATTTTTCAGGGAATTAACTAATATTCAAACACTATGACGCTTTTGAGACGAATTTTCATAGCAAGTTTTCAACGAACAACTTTTTCAGAAGCTTCTAGACGCTCAATGTTGAGAAATAGTGTGGTTTACGCAAAAATTACAAACGCTGATAGGCATATTGACGGCTTATGCAATATATTGCGTGATTGTCGAAATGTAGAAAAGAACATTGCGCTAACTGTGTCCTTATCACGGCCGGCTGAATTGGAAGGTGAGCCTATCCATGGTGTATTAATTCAACCATGAGCCTATCGTTGTCTCCAAGCTATATGGGGTGATAGATGAAAAGTTTATAGCGAAATTACATTTGTTATCATTTTTAAAATTAGTTAGTCTCCCGAAATTTCTTTTTTTTTCCTTAGTCTCCCGAAATTAATTTCTCGGTGAACTAGAAAATTTTGCGTCCAATGCATTTTCGTAGCAAGAACGCCGCTAGTAGTTTTTCTTGCGATTCAGAATAGATTTTCACGATGGTAAAAGATGTAAAGATAATGGCAAAATTGCTATCAAAGAGGTGAAAATGGTTAAATTTCGGGGTTGTTGAGAAGACTGAAGTGAATAATGGACATTATTAGTGTGAATAGGTTCTGTATCCTTTACAACTGACTACGTAGTTATTTCATCCAGATCTGATACAAGCATATTAAGCAGAAAATTTAATTCGTAGCAAACTAAGGTCGGTTTATCATGTTTGAACTAAAATGGTTCAACCATGGGTTAGATTTTTTTAGCAAATACAAGATACAACAGTTTGAATAATAATTCCAAACAGGGAGCAGTACGAGGTACTGATTAAAAATTGTCCCCATTCATTTACTATTTAGTAACTCTTCGAGAATAAACTTCTCCCTGGTAACAACCCAATGCTTGGACGATTAATCCTTTTCTGCGAGCCTTTTCTTTTTATATTCTTTGACTTTTGGACACATATATATGACACAACATGATCAAGTTTCGCTCTAAATATTGACTTCTTGATATTCTGTCAGACTAGTAAGAGGATGTTGGCGCAATATCGTTGTACGTCTGGTGACATAATAGCGGAACCTCTCCATGCGGCTCCTGGCGCTCAATATTATTGCTTAAATCAAAATATTCCGCAATAATATTGAGAGACCAGGGGCTGCCTTTAAGATATTGCACAAATCATATTGCGCAATAACTTGAAGCGTCTAGGGGCTACTTTAAAACCGATATTGACTTTAATTGATAAGAAGCGATTTATTTACAATATGCACCTGCGAGCGTTGTTAGAATTTTTTTTGTGTCCTCTTTGAATTTTGATTAATGCGCTAAACACCAAGTTTCGGTGTGTATTCGTTTTTACGCATAAGATTTTAAACCGAAAACGATCTTAATGTAATTAAATCGAGGTTGCTTATTAAGTTATTCGTAATACACTCCAGTGTGTGTTGTTACATTTTTATTCGTCCACTTCGTTCCACATAGTGCGCTAATCAGCTTCAAGGGTCTGAATGTGAGTGAGAATAACTAGAGACGATTAATATGACGATTAAGTAAACAGCCTCCCTATCGGTCTCCCCTGCAGTGCTCCCAAGCAATGCCTCAGTGGGACTCCCCCTCATCCAAACCCCACTCATCCACCACCGCCAGACCGTCGCTTCAATGAAACTTCGAAGTCGAAGGTCCACAAGCAAGACAGCCAAAGCTTTACAGAGTAGATCACAAGCGCACTTCTTTCTTTCCTCGATATGAAGAAAATAATGCGCCCTCTGCAGGTGATGTAGGAAATTATTCTAGAAACCCACTCAGTAAAATCGTTGTTTCCATTACTTCCTTCTTTCTACTTTCCTCAGCAACAAAGCTGCCAGCGTGAAGGCACACCTATGCTTGTTCTGGCCTCAGATTGCCTATTGGACGATAGGCAATGACGTCCATATGACGTATGAGGGTCTGGAATTTTTTTGCTCTAAAATCCCTGCCTAGAAATTTAATTAATAGGTCAGTAGGAGCAGTGGTTGCTTTTAAAACCACTAAAGATCAATTTCACAAAAAATCACTTGAGTGTAATTTCACAGATCATGAGCACTTGCTCTTAAAACCACTAGAGTTTAATTTCACAGATCATAAGCACTGGTGTCAGTATGGAACGGCCTTCCGGACAGCGTCGTAACTGCCCCCTCTGTGAGCGCTTTCAAGAGCAGGCTTGACAATTACTGGGCGGACCGACCGGGCCTTTTCGATCCTGAGAGCTACCATTAGCCTTTCAGTTTGCAGTCACCTGGGGTGCACCATCTGCGCGTGTAACCTAATGGGGGGCGGCTATGCTGAGGGCGAACAAGGCGGGTGAACAGGCTTGAGTGCCTACTACACCGACAATTCAATTCAAGTAAAAATTAGATTTATTAAAACTAAATCTTTGTTGTGTACAATACAAATAATAAAGCAAGTAAAAAAGCTATCATTCTATGCGACCTCAATAAGTAAAATCACTAGAATTATTCTCAAATTTGTACCAACTAGGTACATTTGTTCTCAATTAATACGAGACAACATGTTTGGGCATTTAATGATTTAGCACGAGACCTTTACAAGCGGACGTTTGTAATCAACACTCTTCTTTCAGCGGACAGACCCTCGGAAGCTACATAAATGGGCAAGACGATATTTGAAGAGTTGAGAAATAAATTTTAAATTCAAACAGTTATACTGGGTAAAAGGGAAAGATCCAATTCGATTTACATCACAAGTTAGCTTTTATTGATGTGTTCTCTTTGTTATCCGTAATTCTTTTGTCTGCTTATGTATAAAAGCGAACTTGACGTACAAAAAATTGCAGAACTCTTGGCGAGCCGACGGCGACGGCTTGACCCTTTTGCCTCTGGAATCTGGATGCTTAGTTATTAGGTAGTTCCTTCCACGCCACGGCTCTGGACTCGGACTGTGAGGGCAGAGATTTTACATAACGACGCTAGTTGACGGTCATAGGCTCATGGCACAATGAAATTTACTCGTGGCGGAATTTTGGTAATGCCAATGTTAGATAGAATTTTTATAGACTAATTGTATTCAATATTAGCACTTCAGCTGGGTCCTTGCTTAATGCCTTAATCCAGACCAGCAATATCTAAATACTCATGGTACGGTACCTACCTGGTGCTGGTGACACTGTGAGACTAGACTGGTAGTCTGGTAGTAGGACCAGTGGTGACTTGGTCAACTCAAATATGTCTGTCATTATCATTTATGTCATGTTGCTAATTCTTGTTAGATGTAGGTCCTAGGTATCAAAATACTTACAGTTGCAGTGTAGGCCTATTCTATAACCTATTTGACCCTGCCACTGGCACTGGCATGTCTGCACTCTGCAACAATTGTGGCCTGTGGGTATGTAAGTCAGGTTGTCAACTTGTCAAGTCAAGAGCTGATGAGCAGTGAGCACTCTGCAGGCTGCAGGCATGGAATTAGAATTGGGTAAATGCGGTATATTCCGACCCATCAAGGATGTAGCAAAAAATGAATCATATTGAATGGCTATAAAAAAATCACAGTACGCGCAACTCGAGTTCTGTTTGCTTTATGTCACTCTCAAAACACTGCACTAGGTACGCGCCACAGCGCCAGCAACAATGAAACATCACAATTTCACAAAATGTTGCCATATTTATTTAAAAGCCTTTAGAATGCATTAATGCAAACCTACCAAATCCATATATTCTAATGCTGTGTGTGACTAAATTTGGCATTTTGTGAGACTAATTCCGGCTGCGCTTCAAACTCTACTAATTTGTAATTCCAACACTTGTGTTCAAATTCCGATCGCTGTGTGAGCTGTACGTATTGGAATATGACACAGCTTGGAATTAGAACACTATTGAATATTGAACACTACTTATTGAGGCTTTTAATTAAGAGCTATTAAGCTTTTGATCAAGAAAATTTTAATTTTTGTACATAGCTTGGAACTAGCTGTGTGTGTCTAATTTCAAGCTGTGTTAGAATTAGTTTTCCTGTGTCTAAAACCGTCTCTTAACTTAATCACCTATTAATTTTTTTACCACTTGAAATCAGCAAATACAACTTTACAAGTATACTTAAAGGATTCCTAATATATTCACAGACTTATTTAAAAGTCTCAAACCATAATATTCTTTCTACACTGACAGACTACACAAACAGTTTATCACTAATTGGTAGAGCAAGGTCAACTATCAACTTTGACACATTTTTCAATGTTCTCACTGGGTGACGTGCACTGCCTCTCTTTGGATCTCAACATTTTCCTGCCAGACGGCCCAGACCTAGTGTTTTGGCATTGGCAATAGTATGGTGCGCAATAGTATGACGTCACTATTTCAGCCATCAACAAATGCGTGGAACTAAGAAAAAGCTTAATATAAAGGAAAAAAGTCAAGATGTGTCGGAATTACCCACGATGTTGGAATATACTGCGTTTACCCTATGCCTACTTGGTGAGCCGCATAGTGACAAACCAGAGAATTGGTTCATTTTTAATTTCCTGATTTAATCAAGATTCAAACCAATATTTTTATCATTTTTATGTATTAAAAATAAAATACTGGTATCCATGATACTTTGCTAGTCTTCTTATAAGACTCGGTCAAAATTGAACTTGAGGCGGAGCTTCAAAAAAACTCTGCTTTGTCACTATTGACTATGTTGAGCTGCAACTGAATTTTTCGAGCTATGGTTTTGTGGATTTGCCAGCCATCATGAGCCATGATTCCATTTCTTTGAGCCCTGATTTAATTTCTTGATTTTCTTCAAGCCATAAATTCCATACCTCGGCCATTAAAAGCCATTTACGAGCTGGCAGCTGCAAACTTTTTATGAAGTCCCATGCACATGTAACAGTTATCCCTAATCTCTAATTTTACCCCAATTTTTTATTAATACAATATTCTATACCAACTTTTCAAGGGAGTGGCATCACTGGTATGCAATATACTCATTAGGCATCACTCTCAAACATATTGGCATAGCAGAAAATGTTGTAAATATTATTTTTAATGCATTTTCTCATGTATGGAAAAAAAGGTGCTATTGTGCTTGTCATGTCTGTCTGTCTGTGACCACGTTTTTGTAGATTTTGAGAAAATGTGCTCTGTCACTCACTGCAGTGAGTGCTGAGTTATATTTTTCGAGTCTTGAGTGAAATTGAGACTTGAGACTGTCAGACTGAGAGCTATGAGCAGACCAAAAAGGATTCATTGTCAATGGATATCAGTAAAAGCAATCAGCATTATCTTACTTACCATCAATGCTGATGATCTTGCCAGCTGCTGAGTGACATTAAAGTTTCCAGCCTACCATAGAAACGGTCTATTTTATAAATAAAACTTAACCTTATCTTTCCATTGCAATCAAACCTGCTTTTTTAGTTATTTTGTGGTTATCAAACCCTGTAAATTGTAGTTCTGTCCAGTTTTTTTTTTTTTTGTGAGAAACAGCAATGTATGTGCAGTTTCTGCTGAGTGGTGACATATTCATGTGGCATTGATGGTGGATATTGAATAAAATTTTGAACTAGATCAGAGAATTAAAAATGATCTGGTTTCTAAAAAATCCATCAGTCCTTATCACTTGGTCAACAACCTGGAGTTTTAAACAGGTTGTCTGCACATTTCCCAAACTGTGAAATTGGGCAAAGCAACGTGTAAAGTAGATTGGAATTTTCCCAATTATGAAGGAGTGACCAATTTTTGATACATTTGGAATTTAGTGGCCTGATTGTGCAATTTTATTAACAATAAGATAAGATATAATTCACCTGTTGGGAATCTTGCAGTTCTTAAAATGGAGGAAAATCTCTAATCGTGGCTTGAATGGTATATGTATATATTCCACACCAGCCTGTGAATAAGACAAAAATGCAGTCCCGTAAATCTAGTCAAAATCATCCATTGACCTTTCCTATTGCCCTTCCCAGTTTCTGCTGCGAAAATAAGCAAAAGTTTGCCTACAAATTTCAAAGCCACCCTTGTGATGATCAGTTTTACCTGTAATTTTCAGAAAATTCCACCTGATGGTATAGATTGGAACATTTCTTGATACAAAGCCCTTCAAAGAAACTGTTAGGCAAAGGGACTTTCACTCCATGTTTGGAGTTTACATGAAATCTTCCATTGCAGGTTTGCAGCAACATTTTATTACAATGAATTGAAAAAGTGCTGCCAATCTTTAAATGAACTCAAACCATGGTATTCACATGAGAAATTGTGAGATGCCTTGATGCCTTCATTTTCACTTCAACTGCTAACAGCCCTCACTCATTAAACCCTTTCAATTTCATCTATGAATAACTTATTGACCATCCTGGAAAATTTGTTATTTTTGACATTATATCAAATTACATATCTTACTTCATTCCAGAGTCTAATTTTATAATAATTTAATTTGATCCAGTTTATGAAAGCAAATTAATATCACTCAATTCTATAGTTAAAATGGAAGAGCCCATGGTTGTTGACAATTTGGTTGAAGGAACCAAATTTGGGGCTCTAAAGGTAAGCTTATTACAATAAAAAATTTCCTAACTCTGAAATATAATTAATGGTTAAATTTGTCAATTGATTCAATTGAAAGATTAAATGGTTATCAGCAATAACTTGAAGGTTTAGGAGGATTTAATTTTAGAGTTAATCTTAATTACCAATATGGCTATTCTCATCATGTTCGTCATGTCATACACATCTCATCATGTCAGTTTTCATCATGTTGAAATTGCCATCGCAAGTAGAACTGCATTTACTTAACAAATCATTTGTTGCTTGTTGCATATGTAATGCTATTTCAAATTCACCTCTCTTCAAACAACAAGTATAAATTTTTAATAGTAATAAATTTTGTAATTATGTAACTAGATATTAATAATCATTTTATTATAGTATTTGTGGCTTTGCGTGAAGTTAGCAATGGATCTATCTATAATGCTAATGTACTGCTCCCATTCCTCACATTATGAGTGAAAATCTCATAAAATATAAAATTACTTGCTTATGTGTTTCAAAGAATAATAGACCACTATAAGCTGCAGCAAAATTCACAGCATGGCAATATTTTGTTACCTACTACAGCAGCTGTCAAACTTGGTTTGTTCAATCTTTGAATCTGACACATTTTATATTTTTCAACAAAGTCTTTTCGATTCCGAGTTTTAATTTCTGTAAATGTTAAAGTTTCAGCCAATTTTTTTGCACTCTAATGTCCAATTCAACTTTACAGGCCAAAACCCATCCAATACTCCAAGACTACATCATCTCAAGCACTGTGCTGGGGCTTGGGATCAATGGGAAGGTTGTTGAGTGCTACAGTAAGCAGGGCCAGAGAAAGTATGCACTCAAGGTAAGGCTACTTGCTGTTAGAGATGAAAAATTTTTCTTCTATGCTACACACTGCTGAAAACTTGAGTTTTGTATTAATTTATATCATTATCTGAATTATGATAGCGGGCATAAAAAATATCCAAATTAGAGCCATTGACATTTATTTTATGTTGCTGATGAAAACTGTTCATAATGACCGTTAATTTTGCTATATGGTGAAACATGAACTTTTTTTCCTGGAGATAATATATTGATTTGGTGACTCCTCTTGAAGGTCTTGCGTGACTGTGCCAAGGCGCGCAGAGAAGTGGAGCTGCATAGCCGAGCTTCTCAGTGTCGCCATGTTGTGTCAATCATTGATCTCTATGAGAATGTCTACAACAACACCAAGTGCTTACTTGTTGTTATGGAATGGTTGGTATCAACTCTATGGGTTTTTTGCCAATATATATGAGTTTGAATAGTTAGGGAATACTGGTAATTTGTACAGGATTTTTATTCATACCTCCATCTTCACAGTTTTTGTTTTCTAGTTTTGCAGCTTGAAAACAAATTTGTTGATCAACCACTATCACAATGTCTGAATTTTTTTTTTTTTTTTGTTGAAGTGTACGGCAAGTGAACTTGCATTTAATCCCCGGCCCCGCGCTACCATTTCCTTAGTCCTTACTCCTTAGTTACTTAACTTACCTTAATATATGTTTCGGACGTAGCAGTCCCAGGCCACGATGGATCTCCGTCTCGGACTATCGCTCATCTATTTGTGAGCATTTAGTATCTATTTGTGAGTACATCAGTCAAAAATATGGTTTAACTTGTGTTTTTTTGAACCACTTTTCTTACTAGCATGGAAGGCGGAGAACTCTTCCAGAGAATCCAAGATCGTGCAGATGTCGCCTTCACAGAACGAGAAGCAGCCACAGTGGTGCGTGACATCGCTTCTTCCCTGCACCACCTGCACATGCTCAACATAGCGCACAGGGACCTCAAACCTGAAAACTTGCTCTATACATCTCAAGGTTCTTATATTGACTCATAAATATTCACAATATTACCTTTATAAATTAATTTATTATAATGTACAGCAAAAATTAAGACAAAAAAGTCATTTGGCACAATTGTATTCACTGTAATTACTTTTGCAACTTATTTGTTTGTAATTTTTCAATAGATCTCTTTCCATCCATCAGACGAAAATGCTGTTTTAAAACTAACGGACTTTGGGTTTGCAAAGGAGACGTTCTCAAAAGAATCTCTTCAGACGCCATGCTATACGCCGTATTATGTTGGTGAGCAATAACTTAAACGCTCACTTGCTATCTTTAAGTAATGCATGCATTATAGTTCCACTTAAACAAAAGTTGCTAGAAATGACGGTGTTAATGTTCATTTTTCAACGGCAATTTCACTACTTTCTTTTCGTCAAAATCATTATAATAACCAATCTTTTTTATACTGATTCAGATTTGCGTTAGATTTCTGCAATTTGCCTTTGATTTTGTTGTTAGGAATTTTCTATAATCGCAAAAATTTATTTACGAACTGATATTTCAAACCAATATTGCCTAGTTAGTTTTTAAGGACCATTCTTGTCTTGTATAAGTTAAGCTCATGAAAATATTTTTTGTTATTATTTATCTTCTATGTATTTTTCAGCTCCCGAGGTACTCGGACCAGAGAAGTATGACAAAAGTTGCGACATATGGAGCCTGGGTGTCATCATGTACATCCTGTGAGTCTATAGGTGTAACATTGATAATTTTTTCCAATTTTAATGGGAATATTTTAGTACACTTTTGGTAATTTACCTAGGTATTTGATTTTGTATAACTTTATTGTCTGGTACTGACTTTCATTGCAATAGCCAATTGATCCATCTCGAATTCATGCTTGCTATCTGTCTTATATTTTTCGCATCCATTCGAAAATTTTGAAAAGTCTATTTCTTCTACAGGCTGTGTGGTTTCCCACCATTCTACAGTAACCACGGACAAGCAATTTCCCCAGGCATGAAGAAGCGCATACGCACAGGCCAGTACAACTTCCCCAACCCTGAGTGGAAAAACGTGAGCAATGACGCCAAGGAGCTCATCAGGGGCATGCTCTGCACACAACCTGAGCGCAGACTCACTATCGATGATGTGATGCGACACAAGTGGATCATGGTAATGGATCCTTCCTGATGCAGTAAAATCCTATACTTGCAGTTTGTTTGATGTGATGATGTGGTGCGACACAAGTCGATCATGGTAATGGATCTTTACCTGATGCAGTATACTCCTATGCGTGCAGTTTGTTTGATGTGATGTGATGCGACACAAGTGGATCATGGTAATGGATATTATTATTAACCTGATACAGTGTACTCCTACACATGCAGTTTGTTTGAGTTTCAAGTTTTTATAGAAGGACATCATAATCTTAGTAATCGTGTTTGAATGTTTAAATTTTAATCGGTTCAAAAATCCAACCACTAGTCTGATGAATATCTGTCTGTTTCTTTGTTTGAGTTTTTGGAGCATGACGCCGTAGATTAATTGGAGATGTCTAGGCGCGTTTCCACGATACTGATTATATTGGGATAATACTTAGATCTAGAACGCTTAATGTTAGTCATGGAATAGAAATACATTTCAAAACTGGGAGGAAAATTTGGATCAAAAATTAAAATTGGATTTGTAAATTTGCATAATTTTAATTTAAAAGACAAGAAATAATTTTTTCGTAATCTGAAACGAGAGTCAAATGAGAGTCCTACATCCCTTCAAAATGTGGGTTTGAAGGAGTTTTTTTATTTAAATTATCAGCAGCTTTATTATTATTACAGAAATTAAGGACAACATGAATGACTGTATATGGAATAATGAGATTCTAAAATTTAATAGATTGTTACGCCTGGGCAACGTCGGCCTAACACATTACTTTGCAAACATAATAGATATTTGTGTATCTTATTCGAAAGTTTGTTGTCAGGAGCACACATCTGTGGCCCAGACTCCCCTGCACACAGCGCGCGTGCTACGGGAAGAAGGTTCGGGCCAGTGGCAAGAAGTACAGGACGAGATGACGCGATCCCTGGCCACCATGCGCGTCGACTACGACACTCTCACCATCAAAACCCTTGACGCTGCCAACAACTCATTGCTCAACAAACGTCGTCATCGCTCGGGGGCTTCGTCGTCTCCTCTTCCACCTCTGCAAACCACTGCTGCTGCTGTGGGGGCCTCGGCGGGGCGGCCTCACTAACTAGAATCTGGTGTAATGAAAGTTGAAAATAACCTTATAACATTGAGGTGCATGTATCCATTGCTAGTATGCTCAATAGAATCCATTAAATCGTGCCACACTCCACTGAAGTAACCACAATTTCTCATTCAATGAAATGCGCTGTCAACCGTTCTGAGTTCATAAATATTAAAACAAACAATTTCAGTCTTACCAATTGATACTTCCAAGCGGTACTCCACACGGTTCTCCCATTATGTGTTATTCATGATTTTAACTCGATGTCATGGTTACTAACGAGCTGTGGAATTCCTTCAAAGTAGAGGGACTCCTATTTTTTGTTGTGGAACTTATTTAACGTAACAAATGAATCGCTCATTTTCGTTTAACTCTCG
Source organism: Hyalella azteca (assembly GCF_000764305.2). Classification (NCBI taxonomy): domain Eukaryota; kingdom Metazoa; phylum Arthropoda; class Malacostraca; order Amphipoda; family Hyalellidae; genus Hyalella; species Hyalella azteca. The sequence goes on from NW_025932998.1 coordinate 121,086, forward strand.
TACTCACGTCTTAATGTGCTGCTGCTATAGCCCTGATAGCAAGCACAAAATTGAAAGCCTCTTTTTGCAGGGCTATATGTTTGGTTCAGATCGGTACGATTAAAATAGTTTATGCTCTCATACGTGAATCCTAATTTTGTGGCACATTCATGTGTATCGTGTATACGAATAATAGTTACAAAATGAAAAAAATGATAACCTGCTGTAGATCATGCATATAAGGTGAGCTATCATTTACGAATGGTTCATTTTTCTGTTGACAATATTAATCAGTATTCTGATCTGACTTCGTTTATCACGTGTGTTCGCAGTGAGAGTAACGACTATTGTGTGTTACACGCGCTGCGTGTATTGCGCCTGTGAAGAATCAAAATGTGGAGCGGAAAGTTAAACTGGTAAAAAATGTTGAGTGGATTGTTTGTTATCTAAGTAACCAAAATCCTAATTTTAAAGTCAATCGCAAATTGTGAGAAGCTTGAGTCACTGTAGCTCCTTATTAGTTAATAACGTCTGGTATTCAAAGCAAACGAGGGAATAATAACTACGAGAAGAATGCTCTGAATGTTGGTGGATTGGTAGTAATTCTCTCGTAGAGATGAGCAGTTTCCTCTTTGCTCCAGTTTGCTCCAGTTTGGAGCAGTTTGCTGCACAGCAATGTGAAAAAAAATCTGTGTGAGTATTTCCATCAGTGTATGTGTCTGTACGTTGGTAAACCTGTGCGCTGGCTATCTTTTAAATTTACACAGTTTGAAAATCCTCGTCTCATTTCTTCTTTGTGTCGTTGATTTCCTCCTTTCACGCGTTTTCTGAAAACGCGGATGATTTTGTCCTTGTCTATGTGTCAGTTTACTCGTCTGCCCTCGTATGAATAACGCTGCCTTTTCCATGTATATTTACATAGTTGATTTCAATAATTTGCTCGTGTTAAATACGTGCCAATTTTCTATACAACGGAATCTCTGAACTAGTTCCTAGTATCTTGAAAAATGGAGATGGCAACAAATGTACGGAGTGCATTTTACTTTTGGTGATGAGTTATTCAGAGATGGCCTCTTGTAAAGATCACCAATGTCATATTTTCGCATCTATTTTGAAAAATTCCACTAATAAATTAAGTGAAAGTGTCGGAAACTTTAATCTTGCTGTTCAAGAAAACTGTAATTTTTGTGTAAGCCAGACTGTTTTTAATGTTAGGACATCCGAAATTTATGAGGTTCTATCAACATCTGTGTTGTTATCAACCTGCACTCGCTATACGAGTATTTTCCTTTCTGTGTATGTCTTCTGTAGTAAGCTTTGTGTAATTTAGGGTGCTATTCCTATTTTTGTCATTCACAGTTTTGGAAACTCGCTATTAACTAGCTGTATACTAACAAACTTTCAGAAAGCTTCAAATTCTCATTTAGTATGGAAAGTTTATGTGGTTTGCTCTGGTGCAAAGACCGTTCCTCACCCGCGGAACTGACAACTCTTGCAGTCATCCATGATGAAGATAGTGGCTTATTTGCAGCATTCCTTTTTTATGCCCGCCAGAATAAATTTGCGCTCAGTTTAAATATGAATTTTTGTTTCAGTTTAGTCCACTTCTTAACCGTAACCTAGCATTTATTTCTTAATCGTAAAACGTAACAAATTATGTTTTGTTTGAGGAAAATGCTTCGTTTTTAGTGCTGCATTAATTGGTGTTAACCTCTTTTTAAATTCGCCCAAACCATTAGCTTGCATTCAATGGATTGATCAAGACAATAATATTTGTGTTTGTTTACTCATTCTCCGTTAATATCAAGCATAGATCATGCGAGAGCAATTTTTGTTTGTAATTTTTCGGCAGGGTAATGTTTAAAGCCATGGCTTTTGTTAGCTCTGTATCTTATTCAACAAAATATATTTGAAGTGACGGCGTTATTTCTCAAATATTAAGTCACAATTTCATTGGCTACATTATTTTCAAAACGAATCGAAATGCCTTCAATGTACAGTTTTTGATGCGTAGACTAGCGGCTGCTGTGAGTCGGGTTTATGGTTAAGAGTCTAATATTAGGAGCTTGTTATCTATTTTTGATATGAACATAGTACAGTGCAACAGCTCCATTATTCATATTGCATAGCTCGAAGCGTGCTTGTCAAAATGTATTAATGCTTTCTTATTAGTTTAGTGAGGTTAAACTAACCCGCAATTCAACTTTCGTGCTGAGATCATGCCTAATCTGTCCTCCTGTGCCGCCTCTTCAGTTCAGGTGCGATATTTTATTAGCTTTTTTCACGAGCTGTGTAGATGAGTTGTTTAGTCACCTCGAATTCACAATGGTCGACATCGGTGAGCATGATGGTCTCTCAATTAATCCATTGGAATTACTATTGGTTATAATATTTCAGGTAATTATGTATTTAACAGCCCACAGTTGCTACGCGCTCTTGTGCAAGCTCCTCTTGGGTTTTGACCCGTTGTTTTTGGTTATGAGCAGCTCAACTCTTCAAGGTGTTTCGGTTTTATGCACAATTAATGGCTCATGAGAAAGATTTAGTATGTATCACATTTTTTGATCCACTCTTTATAAAGTATTTGGGATATTTATGACTATGAGTTCAATTGTATCGTTAACTGTATTTATGATAAGGTGTTTTATTTGAATTGTTGTCCTTCAGTTTTGAACTGATTAATTACAATTTTAGTTGAGATTCATGTTCTTATATTCGTATTATCTCGTCTCTTTTCGATATTTCGTAGGAGTTTTTCTTAAGACTCTTAGATTTAAAATATTACTTACTGTATCTCTACCACAATTCATACTCATTTCGAGCCTCTTATTTTGTGCAATGCTTCTCTCGATACAATACCCAAATTTGGAAACATTTGCCAAAACTATTTCAAGGTATTACGTACTTCTTGACTGCCCTAACATGTCCATAGATCTTTCTAAGTTCATTTAAGTAATTTATAGATTTACCTATAGCAGAATAACCGACCTTGCATCTCAGTTCACGTGTAATATTTTTCTTGTTGGCTGAGCCTGGATGTGAGCTCTGATGCTGGTGCGCGGTCAGATATAAATAATCTTTCTTTGCTATTGTTATAGGTACTCGCCATGTTACTGACAGCAATCTTATTTGATTCAAAGCAAATTTGAATTTATATATATATGGATAATTTTTTTTTGTCTCGTCAACGTCAACTATTGTCATACTTGAGTTAGCTATTAGAACGATTACAAATAATGTTAGCTGAAATTATTTTCTCTTGTTTATGCATCTCATGGCATGAAATTTTGAGGATATATAGGTATATACGAGCTTGTTCAATGCCTGCATCATGATTATCATTTAATTTGCACTATTCATGTATGTTTACTTTAGTAGAGTTGAAAATTGTTCATTGCTTCGTATGAAATGAACGATACGTGTGGGCCTACTTATGTGATTCTATAATCTATTTCTAATGCTCAATTTTCTGCAACTGCAGCGACGTTCACGCAATTTTTAACCGAATTATTATTCTCTGAGAGAACGATTTTTTAGCGAACTATTAATGAAGTTTTACCATCAGTTGTCTTTCTTCGTTTGATCACTATCTAAAATTTTGTGCAAGTTGAGACCAGTGTTATCTCATTTCTTGTCATCCCATTCTCTTATGTCCCTTCTCATTTTTTTATTGACTTCGGAATAGGAGTCCGCTGTAATTTTTGAATACCTAACTTATGTTGTTCGTGTCACATCAAGTGTTATTTCTGTGTTTCTGCTTGTGACTTGTGAGTATGATGTGTCTCATCATCCTGTCGTTAATTGTGTCGTCGCATCCTTTCAAGAAAGTCGTTAATTCATGTTTAACCCATATCTGACTGCAGCGGTAGATCTGGATTACCACTCGGTACGATACTAATAACGTTCTACAATTATGCAGTCTGACAAGGGTTAATCTTCTGTGCAATCATTTCCTGTTATTAATATCAATTTATTGTAACTTATCTGAACTATTGAAATAAACTCGATTTCAAAATACTACAAGGTTATCGATGTAATTTGGAGTAACATTGAAACTTGTTACTAGTTCTATAACTTATCTCGTGACAATAATGGATTAAAATGATGCGCATCATGTCATCTCGTCCAGGAATTCCTATGTGGACATAATTTGAAGCTTAATAAAATAATTGTCAAATCATCCAATCTTAAATTTTTTGCCTTGAAAATCGTGCCATGTTTTTTGTTTTATAATAACGGATGTTCTGCGAATAACGCAAACTGAAAACAGTAAGCAGTTCCTTCTGAAATTTGTTTCCGGTACAAACATTCTCATTTTATTCACTCGTATGAAATTTAAAAATCATGTGTTCTACTCTCGTACGTAAATGTGCCTGTACACAGGGGTAGTACTAGCCGCTAGTTCATCCGCCGCTTGAACTGTCCAGTGTCCACGCTACTAGCCTCGTGTACATGGGTTCAACCGCTTTAGCGGCATGTGCCCGAGACCCGGCCGAGAGGGACAACGATTTGTTGATTTCTTCGCTGGAGAAGTCGCTAGTAACGCTGATTCAGCCATGGTGAGAGCATCTGTGCCGCTCTTGTGAAGTATCTTGGGTCAAGTGAATCATGGCTTGTTTGAACGATAATGGTTCTAAGAAGAACCCAACAAAGTAGATTCCGGACGATATTCAATTGTTTTTTTAAATATTCCAAAAAAATTGAATTAACTCAATAATGCCGAGAATTAGTTTTGAATTATTTTCTGATTTCCTGTGAGAATACTATCATTTGGGACTGTAATAACTAAAAAATATGTTCAAATGTTTATTTTTTGTTGTAGCTATATGAAAAATTATAGCTTGGTCCCATTTAGAGCCAGGCTACAGCGCTACACATCATGATCTGACTTTAGAAACATTGTATCGCGCAACACCATATACAGCATTAAAATTACTCACTTTATCGATAAAATTCTGCATCTAACTCATAAATAATATATTTTTAGAACGAATTACTCACTTTTCTCTGCTATGATATCAAACCGTTCTGTCTGACACCTAGTTCTAGTAATCTTTGAATGTTAACTGAAAAGAGATTGGTCGGCGCAGCAGCACCAAATTTTGCCATAACATGTACAAGTACAAGATGTGTATCAGAGACGTTATTAGTCAGAAATTAGTTATTCCCGACGTTGCATTTTTAATGGCTAGAATAAAGAGTATAAAAACAACGTATAAACTCGAACGAGGAGATAGCGCCACCTTATACTCTCCATGTGTACAGGCTTACTTGCCGGATAGTCACCAAGCGACCGACACTTGCCAGATTTACTAGCCGTCTGCATTATCCCCGTGTACAAGCACCTTTAGACTCTTGGGAGCGCAGCCGTGGCGTAACAAAATTAACTCGTAAACAGGCCCTGGGCCCAACGCCAAACATCAGCAAGCAATAGCTACACATAGCCTCAGATCAATGAGCTGTGAGTAACTCCGGCTAACAGTAAATCCGCTCTGCACAACACAGCCACTGCTTCACAGCGCCGGAGCCCAACTGGCTGGAGCGCAACAGGCGGCGCAGGTTAGGTTACGTTACGTTAGAAGTAGCTGTTGCGGTAGGGCCAGTTGGGCTCCGGCCTGTATGCGCTCCGGCCTGTGACTGAACGGCGTAGTTGTGGTGGGTGCTTTGTGTCAAAAACCGTGAAGATGCCCGGCTGTGTTACGCTCGGGAAGGTATATGAATCGCACTGTGGACTTGGGCTATGCTGACCTCTAGCTAGGTATCCACCCTAGGCGCTTAACGAACAGCGTAGCAAGGAGTGATACATCCGTAAGAGAGGGATATTTATTCTAATCTGAGCAGGATTATACACAGAGACACAACGTTGATTCAGATGTAATACGGTGTTGCAAAACTAAACCGTAGTAGAAGGATGGCTCACAAAATTGTTTTCATTGTGTTAATGTTTATACGCTTTGTTATGAAAATATCGGTAAAACTTTAAGTCGTCCTGCATGGCGGTGTCATGGTACAACTGCTCGCAAGTTCGCAACCTTTGCGACGTTTACGTAGTGCGACTCTCCGAATGACGCCTATGCAAACAACTCGGCCAGCGAAAATTACCGACGGGATTGTCGTTTGTAGCTCGAGCTCCTAATTACTATGATGCTGCGGCGTAAGGGTGGAGGTGCGACTGGTGCGTCGATGTCTGACTCAGAGTCTCAGACGTTGACGCCGGCCGGCGGCCCTACACCCCTTTGCGGCTTTGCCTGCTTCTGTGGCCTGTGCCTTTGTAGGTAGGTTGATACCAATTACCATCATCGCTGCCTTTTTCATGGATAATGATGTGCCATCTTCCAATCAACTTTATGAAGTCCATTTGAGTTATTGGATTTGGACCATTTGGTAATGATGTTTCAGGTGGAGATCTTGATAAATGGATGAGTTTCTGCCACTCTCTGGCAATGACTGCCGACTGGCATTGGGCATTGGCTGGCTTCAGCAGTTCCAACTCACTTTCACTGCAGATACAATTCTGAAAGGCAAAGATGAGGTTCCAACCTCAATGTTTAAACTTGAAGTAACTTTTAACTCGCGTACCTTTCCAAACTTTCTTAACCTTGGAGGCTTAGATACCAGCATTTCAGATTCAGAGTCTTGAGTGCAGTGAACCCATATAGTATTCATATATTGCAACCCTTTGCAGAATTGCAGTATTTTAAGTGTCAAGGCTTTGGAGTTTGGTCTGATTGGTCACAGTGTAACTGTAATCAGTGGCAATAATCCCTCACGCAGAGTGCAGACAGAGACAGTCAGACTCGCAGTCATGCTGTGATCATGTGATGTCTGTTCCAGTGCCAATAATGTGAAAGATTGCTCTCATCAAGGCAGTCCACTTTGTTTTTATTGTGGACGGCTGGAGGCCGAGGCAACTGCTTTTACAATACACGGCCAGCTACACTGATTGGAATTTTCCTACTGGTTTCTGAAATCTTGTGGCTGCAATGTGATGAATTTTTAATACAATTGGAATCTTGCGGCTCGATCGTGCACTTTTGTTAGCAATTATATAGGAGCACGATGCAATTACATATCAATTTTAAATTACCTTGGTAATTTGAGTTTTGTGAACACCGAACTTAAATTAGAGGAGCGGCTCGCAGCCTCCATCAGAGTGGTCAGACAACCTCCCACGCTGACAGTCTAGATAACACTGCCTGCGGCAGTGCAGCTGCCAGCTGCGCAATGAAGATTGCGCTCACAGCAGTGTTCGTGTGAGCGGTATATCAATGCAAAATAGTCTTAGAGCGCCAAAAAAGTCTTAACTTACTCACGGAACGCAAAATGACTCTAATCTTCAAGATCATTTATAAATTAATAAAAGCAACATTCTTCCTTAAACAGACACTGGTATGCACAGAAAAACTTTCGCTAATAATAATTATGACCTCAGTTACACGTATTTCTTCGTAAAATTGACCGCTTTTTGCTTTTAATTTGTAAATGTTTTGTTGACAGGTACAATGGCGAGCTGTATTGCACTTCACGATTGTTTATACAAGTTTTAAACTGAAATACTCAGTAAAATTAAAAAATACTTGAAGAAAATCCGATGTCTATTATTAAAATTCATAAGAAATTATTTAAACATTACCTATGGCACGTTTCAAATTATAAAAATAGAAAAAGCCACTCTAATGACACTTCAATGGTAGAAGATTATTGACACCACTTAAAGCAAATAAGAGGATGCAACTCGACGATCGAGTTCTCTTAAAAAAAATTGAAAACAATTTTTCATGTGAGAATTACATTGTTCCATTACATTTTTAAATAATCTCCTTAGATTTTTTATATAATGATAGTAATTAATTAATGACTACTTCTCAATACTTATTTAGATGTCAATAAATAGCTTTGTTTTTAATTGGCTTCTCATCTGTAAGGGACTAAAAATTAACTTTCAACGAACTGAATGAAACCAAACGCTAAAAAAAATTATGACAATGCACAAAAAATGATAACGTCAATACATAATTTAGTTGTTAATTATCTCCTTGTTGTTGTAATTGGACAAACTCATGCGTGCGCAGATGGTAAAAAGTAGCATTAATTTGCTAAATAATATCGAAGGGAACTACTTTGAAGTTCGAATAATATTGAAAAAAACTACCCTTCATTTTATTAGGTCAAGATTGGTTTCGATTTAAAAAAGTATACGTGGAACATTTTCAGTGGAAATTCGTCTCAGAACTGTTGATTCGGTCTACTGAAATTTACCAGAATTTTCTCAACATCGCCTTTCGAAGTTCTTCAAACGAACCTTAAGTCAAGGATATAATCGTTGTGATAAAATTATTAAACGAGAGAATTATGAACAAATAAAAATTAGGAAGGAAAAAAACACTTGAATTGCTTAATGAGTTTTTAATTTAAATAGCAATGAGTTGTTGGGCTTAGGTTATAATTTTGTTATCTATATATTTTCACCCTATCGTTGTATGTGCCATGACTATTTAGATTGATTGACACATTATTTTGTTGCAGAATGGCAGCCGATAATCAATATACATAGGAGATAAATGTATGTTTTGAAAGCGAAAATATTAATATATATTTAAGCCTTGCAACTGAATTTAAGGCTTTCGACCCTTTTAACGCGTGCAAAATTCTTTTAAGTGTTGTCTACCTTATTGTCCTTTGTTTATAGTCCGTTACATCTATAGTCCGCGACTGGCGCATAATTAATTCACCAACAGTTTTGAAGTGTGTTGATTGCTAAGTGCTGTTCAGCCTGTTATTACTACGATCTCCAGTTTTTCCTCAAATCAGTCGAATGGATTACTGATAACTGACTAAACTAGTCTTCATTTTCTGAGCATAGTAACTTAGTAAGTAATATTTATTCGTGAATCGTGATCATTCCTGAATCCTGATTCCATGCATAATCTACTCTCATATCTCCTGTAAATGGCTCCATTGCGTAAGTCTCGTAGCACTTCTCCCTTAATTTCGTGAATTGTGATCATTCCTGAATCCTGATTCCATGCATAATCTACTCTCATATCTCCTGTAAATGGCTCCATTGCGTAAGTCTCGTAGCGTAGCAGTTCTCCCTTTCTTGGCAATAATTATTGACCGATTTCTGCTTTCAGTGCACCATTTTGAAAAAAATTAAATTAGGATCAGTTTGTTAATGAAAAACCTAGAAACCTAGCAAGAAGCAAAAAACCGAGATCTACCTAGGTTTTTTTTTGCTTTGGAGTGCCACTGTGTGCCTGCTGGAGTGCTGGGGGTGGCACTGGGGCTAAATGCCCAAGGATTTCTTAAAAAACCACCATGTATAAGAGGTAATTCATCTGGTGGAAATCTTGCAGTTCTGGAAATGGCAGGAATGCTCTAGTCACAGCCTTAAAGGTAGAGGTTTTCCACACTTGAGCTACAGGAGATGTAGTTTCATGAAAGAGGCCAAGGGCCCCCAAGGTGGTTGAAAGAATCAGAGTTGAGCAAAAGGTTTCCTATCAGGAAGCTTGGAGAATTGTGAAGCAGTCAGCCAACAGTAATATGTCTCAGCTCTCAGGTTGATGGAGCAACTTGCTCTAATGTGTCAACCTCTCAATCTGCCCAGCTTTTTCCCCTCATCTCAGCAAGGAAGAGGGAACCTGGGCTCAGAGTACAGAGAGTAAAGCCTATACAATTTCCACTCTCCAAAGTGTGACAATTGGAACCCAAACATAGAACTCTACACCCACCTTGCAGGGACTTACTGCAGACATGAAATATATGATTATATATCTACTTGGCAAGCCGCGACTGAATTTTTGGAGCCTTTGTTTTATGGATTTGCCAGCCGACAGCCGTGATTCTATTTCTTCAAGCCATGTTTTAATTTCTTTGAGCCGTGAATTCTATATCTTGGCCATTAAAAGCCATTTACGAGCCAGCGGGATAGCTATCAAGCGGGATAACATAAATATATTTCTCATCTATAACAGTATTATCACAAACACGACATTAAAATCTATATCAATGAATATATAAGCAGTGATTTGAAAAAGCATATTTATGATAACTACTCACCATTGACCACAGGCAGTAGTGTGAGTATAGGGTATCAACTGATAGGAGATTTGGAATTTGAATCACCACTGACACATAAAATAATGGTCTGTGAAAAGGGCAAAGAGAATGAGATGGAGAGCACTGATAACACAAATATAGATAATGTTCACCATGAATTTCAGGATTCTAAATAATTTCACATTAACTCGGAACTGGGGGAGTGTTACTTCCCCAAGTGGGATCAAGGTGACCACCACTCTCCAGCAGTAAGAGTGACAGCCCATAACAACCCAATTTGTGGAAATGAAATAGGAAATAATGAAATACATGCTAGAAATACTTGCTAACTATATTATAATTTGGAATTTGGATATAAACATCACTTGAAAACTGAGCGCTCCAATCAATCAATCCATTTGCTAGAGCCACAATGGTCATAAATATGAATTATTTTGATAAATTTTGGCACATTGAGTGATGACCTGCCTTCAGGTACTAGTACCGTATTACTCAAGTATTAGTCCCATAGTCAGAAAAAGTCAAATTTACATGAAGGAGATCAAAACCTAAATTCCAAATTATGGCATATGAGTGTAAAAACATAACCAGTAAGTTGTAAAACAATTTAAAGTAGATGAAAACTGAAAGCATTGTCAAGATGAGGTTTCCTACCTAAAATCCAAAAATTTCTTTCATAGGCAGTGACATCACCATGTTCATATGTAGTGAATTTACTTGGCATTCTCTCTCTTTTGTTTTTCTTCTATATTCTTTTTTAGCTTGCCATTTCAGAAAATTGAAAACGAGAGAAACTCCATTGATGTATAAAAAATGCTGAAGACAAGCCTCTTGATTGTGAAAAATGAAAATACAAAGTGAAGCACCACTGCTGTATTCTCTCCCTAAAATAGTGGTGATGACTCCCATGTGTAGGCAGGCACTTCCAGTTAATAAAAGGCACTAAATATGTTCTTGTTCTCATATCACACATGTTTTCTTCCAATAAGGCTCTAGATGAGAGGATGTGCCATGTGAAGCTGCAGAATGTTAATTGTCACAACAATTGGCCACACCAGATTACAGTCAAATGCTTTATGGTCAATAAAATCTATAGAATTGTTAAGTATTTTTAGCATGTCTTCCATTTTCAATAAAAGCTTACAATTATTGCATGTAATCCAAAACTGTTGGTAAGAACAGGGTTTAATTTTTTGGCCATAACAAATTCTGTTGCTATATGTTTGTACTGGCACTTTTTTTATTGCTTAAATAAATGATTTATTATATATATATATGTTTCCTAGTCAGAGCACACAACTACCCTGGTGAACAGTGTGTCCAATAGGTGACTGAAGTTTATGGACAAGGCAGACAGCAACAATGGATGATTCAGATAGTCCAACCTATGCAAGTCTTGCACCTGCCAACCCCACAATGGTTAATGACTTGGCAAGTGTTGATCTCCCAAGCTTGTCAAATATTCCAGGTTGGTGCTTATCATTCACAAACTGTATGTTTAGCTTAGTATTGAGGACAAATATTGTAATCTGGGTTATCTCCTCTCGTTTTTAAATGAAATTTTTGATTGTACAGTTCTTTGTTTGTATGAAACGTTCAACAATTTTTTCATTGCTTTTTCAATCAATGGCTAAATTACACAGTTAAGTTTTAAAGATATTGTAATTTGCCTCCTGTGCTTCATTAATCTGAAATTATTTTTGTATGTGCAGATGTCAACAGTAATGGCCACCTACCCAGCGCTGTTCAAAGTCCCTTGTCTGGCCAAGATGTTTCATCACCGCAGACACCTGCTTCACTAGACATGAAATCTGATGGTTATTCTGATATGGACAAAAGCACAATGATTGCAGTCATTCAGTTTCTAAAAAGAGGAAATCTTAAGGTGAATTTTAATTTTCCCTATGCATAGCTATCTTAATTTGATAGAACTTTGTTTTTAGCATTGAAAGATATTGTAGGTATATGTATAGGTTCTACACTTGAGAGGCAAATTTCACTGTGCAAGAATGCTATGAATGGATTATATTACAAATCTTTAATGGAAATATGGTCGTAGATATAGTGCAATCTAATCCTGTGATGAGTTGAAAGGTATATTAAAATTTTTTTTAGAAGTTCTTTTTTCAAGCAGCATATTTGCCACTCCAATACTGCAGCACATATAAAGTAAATAAATAAATATTATATATATACCTACCCTCCTATTCTACATACCATACTTTCCACGAATTGTCTATTTGATCAATCATATATCTTTGCATTGTAAAAAAGTATTCATGTTGAACTTCAATCTCTATACAGTCAACAGAAGAGATATTACGAAAGGAGTGCGGTTTTTTCGAGCCTGTAGACGTGACTGACACGTCTGGAGCCCTGGGTGAGGAGGGCGAGGTGCTGGCAGCGTACAAGAGTGATGGCAATCCTGCCGAGTATCAGGATGCATTCAAAGCTCTTTCTGCCTTTGTCGAGAAAAGTCTGGATGCATATAAAGTGAGCATTGGGCATCTGGATAATTCTTGTATAGAATGTAGGAAAAACTACACTACTGGTAGCATGTTTATCTTTTTATTGGTCATTGAGGTTTTACACAGTTTTTATTTTCCAAAGGATTATTTAGTATGAAATTTTTGGAATTGGACTTTAATTTTATTGCTGGTGATTATTTATCACAATGCTTTATTTTCTTATGGATATATTTTTTCACTCATTTCTCTTTCCATGACTTCATGCCTCTATGTTGGTATGATCTTTTATTTTGGTGTAATTTAGTACATCAGAGTAATAGATGCCACGTTATTTATTTCAGTATGAGGTAGCAGCCGTGCTGTACCCTGTACTGATCCACATGTACCTGGAGCTTATTTACAACGGTCACCGAGGCGAGGCGGTGGAGTTACTACAGAATTGCTCAAGCTCCATTGAAGCTCATCACGCTGATGACCTTAGAAGCATTTCCCTAGTTACCAGTCGTGCTCAGATGGCTGGTCAACCTTTGCTCAATACTTTGCTCTCTGCTCAATATACGGTTTGTTGCGCTATTCCTGGAATCTTTATGTTATGACATGAATTTTGGTCGAGGTTTTATAGCCTTAAAATATATTTTTGTTATAGTTGCAGCTGCAAATGAGAGCCAAATAATACACTGAAAAGTATATGTATATATAATTTTGTTCTTGGTTGTTGTTAATAGATTAACACGTTTGATGTTTATTGTCTTGTTTTGCCAGTTTTATTTCTATTTTAATAATTTCAAACCACTTCCCAGTTGGTTAATGTTGATTTGTTATTTATGTCCCCAATTTCAAGCAAAGAAAGCAATTATTTTGTTATTCAATTGTTTGATAATTAATTTACTAGTGTAACCATACTTTCCACGGTAATTTATTGTAGGTATCAATGAGGTACAAATTTATCAATTTATGTTGTGTATTTTAGTTGTTTGTTTGACTGCTTGGTTCTCACATGCAGTGCCGCATGTCTCGAGACTCTCTGGCGCACCTGAAGCGCTTCCTGGCAGACCGGAGCGCGGGCCCCGTACCTCGCATCATCCAGGACCGCCTCAACATCGACCTCGTCGACGGCCAGCCCCGCACTAAAGCTCAGGTCCTCGCCGTGCAGGGTGCCATCACCGGAGAAGCTCCTCGCTCAGGTTCATTTCTTAATGATTATTTCATACACCTGACTTATATCTCCTACGCCTGAGGCCCAATTCCAGTACATGGCTCCTGTTTAAAACTCATAAAATCAAATTTTCTACGTATGATTCAAGTTTCCTGTGCTTAACTCCCCTTTCCTCTGCCCGACGCCCCTTTCCTCTGCCCTACGCCCCTTTCCTCTGCCCTACGCCCCTTTCCTCTACCCTACGCCCCTTTCCTCTGCCCTACGCCCCTTTCCTCTGCCCTACGCCCCTTCCCTCTGCCCGACGCCTCTTTCCACTGCCCTACGCCCCTTTCCTCTGCCCTACGCCCCTTTCCTCTGACCTACGCCCCTTTCCTCTGCTCGACGCCCCTTTCCTCTGCCCGACGCCTCTTCCCTCTGCCCGACGCCCCTTTCTTCGACCCGACGCCCCTTTCCTTAGTTTCCGTAGTATTTGTTTGGGACGTAGCAGTCCCAGGCCACGATGGATCGCCGCCTCATTTGGATTATCGTTCATCCGCCCTCATTTGGGCCAACTGATGTACGATGCTGTTGCTTGCTTCTCGCCGCTGGTAGTGTTGCAGGGGAGGTCGATCTGTGATTGTGCCCAGGAACACGTCCGTCCAGTTGTCTCTTGAAGGTCTCCAGGGTGAACTCCCCCTCTCTTAGATCCTTTGGTAGGACGTTGAACAGCCTTGGCCCTGCCACGGAAAGTAAGCCTGAGCAGGTAACCAGCACGCTGGCAACCTGCTTCCACTGTGTGCGTACCCTTACGCCCCTTTAAAGCCTCTGCCCTCACGCCCCTTCCCTCTGCCCTTCCCTTTGCCCGACGCTCCTTCCCTCTGCCCGATGTATCTTTACTCCACCCTTTGTTTTCTAGAAGTTATCTCTCAATTCTTCCTCAAGGTTTCTTAACATTTTTTGTTTGTTGGTAGCTTGGGGCCTTCACTGAAAATTCGAATGCTGGAGCCGTTTTCATTGACCTCCAATTTGAAATTAACTTTAAGTGCATAATGCATTGAACACAAAATTGAATCTAAGTTAAAGTTTAATCCCATAGCGAACAAGACGAAAATATTCTATGGGCTGCTCAAGGAACCTGAGCTCCAAACTGTCATCAATGAAGAGGAAGAAGCTGAAGATGACTTGGATAAACCCAAAAAGAAGAAATCAAAGAAAGATGCTCTCCAAAAGAATAAGAAGAACGACCCAAATGCGCCTCCTGCCAACCGCATCCCGCTTCCTGAACTGTGAGCTGTAATTTAAAGAACAATGAATGGTATGCTTGAATATATTACAAAATATTTTCATATTACGATTTTTTTTGCAATATTCATGTGGGTTTATGTTTGTTCTTCATACCGTGTTTCCATCCAATGAAAAATCTTTGATTATTTAAGAGCTTGCTTCGTCGACACGATTCATTGAAGCAAACTTTCCGCAACTGATATTCATGATATTCATATCCAATAGGAGGGACCAGGACAAACAGGAACGAGCTCGTATCTACAGAGACAGCATGAAGCGTGTCACGCTCTCTAGAGACGCTCTTCCCTCCATCTGTTTCTATTCTTTCGTCAATGCCAGCAATACGTAAGATATTATAGATTTAATCTTTATAGGCATCCTTTATAATCTTTATAGTCATATTATGAATTTTGTTTAGTAAGCCTGTGTAATGCGTGGTATATCTAGATGAATACCTGTACTCAAATAAAGATTTTGTCCGACTGGGATGAATTCTTCTTATGTTTTGTCTAACCTCAACTTTTTTTCATATGTATATTGTTCTATTTCACTTGAGTGTTCATTTTAAATCGACTTGATATTAAGTAACTGACACTTGGGTTTTTCATGCGTAATAATTAACATTTTCAATTATTTCAACTACTGACACGACTTCAGTAGCGTTCCTAAGTGCCAGGTTTTTGTTACCTAAGCTGTGTTGGTGGCAGTGTTTGCAGTGTTGACATCAGCGACGACTCTTCCATCCTTGCATTTGGTTCTGCTGAGAGCATCTTGAGCGTACACAGCATCACCCCTGCTAAATTGAAGGCCATGAAGCCCGCTGAGCAGCTTTCTGATATTGATAAGGATTCTGGTCAGTTTTTTACTTTTTGTTAGTTTTAGAAATTCCTCCGCCGGAATTGTGTTTTTATTACATAGATATCTTATACTTACTGAGGTTTTTACCGATAATTTGAGCCCCAAAAATAATAAGTTGTTTTTTGCTTAACACATTCGCGAGCAAGGAATTATGCATTATAACTAATTTTATAAAGTAAATTAACTTATGTAGGTAGTTTTAGACAATATCAAACATCAAGACCATCGTAACTGTTCACGTCAAATTCATTAATTGCGACTTGGATACAGGTTATTTTGAAAAAGTTCATGAATAAATTTTTCACAGAACTTGTCATTATTTCTGGGGTTTATATCGAAAAAATGAGTTTCTTCATACTTTTATATTCGCTGCGACAGAAAATTTTGTGTTTACATTTACAAAGTTCCCTACTCAACTTGGTATTTTTTTGTACTTGACTTTCGTGAATTTTGTTTGAGCAGAAGATGTGTTGGTGCGCATGTTGGACGACCGGAGCGGTGAGACGCAGCGCAACCTGATGGGCCACAGCGGCCCTGTGACGGCTGTGTCCGTGAGCCCTGACAAGGCGTTACTGGCGTCCTCAGGTCAAGACGGCACGGGTGAGAACTCGAAGCTCTGACTTAGATGGTAGAAGCATTCGAAAGGTTCTTTGAATTTCTCACTTTATCGGTGAATAAGCTGGCTATTGCAGGGGTATATAGAATATTACATG
This sequence comes from Hyalella azteca, assembly GCF_000764305.2. Classification (NCBI taxonomy): domain Eukaryota; kingdom Metazoa; phylum Arthropoda; class Malacostraca; order Amphipoda; family Hyalellidae; genus Hyalella; species Hyalella azteca. Next base: position 137,582 of record NW_025932998.1, read on the forward strand.
GCCAAAGACATTGCCAAGTAGTCAGTCTACTTTCCTTTGCTCTGTGCCATAGGGACGATTGAATCTCAAGCCTACTTCGTCAAAAAATGCATGGCAATAAAACTCGAATTAACTAAACATCTGAAACGCCAAGGAATTGAAACTTGCTAAAGTAAAGAACTTTTCCACGGGCAATTAAAAGATAATAGGTAGTTTTTTTAAGTTTTTCTGATCGTGCTAACATTTTGCGTTGGTTATGACGTATCGTGATTTCATCAGTGTAATCACTCTGTGACTATTTGTGATCTTGTATGATCTTTGTGACTATACGATTTTCTGTGACCTAACTTGAAATTTTAGTGTTGTATTCTGATTACCGGTACTGTCAATGTTGTATGTTTCTGCCCATTTTAATTTTTTTTCAACAAGTTTCCTCGTTGAACAAGAAATTTGAGTTGCTAAATCCTTGCTGTCTCTCTCACCAAGTGCGCATCTGGAGTCTACAAACATGGACGTGCGTGGTGGTGTTGCGTGGTCACATTTATCCCGTATGGAGCGTGCGGTTCTCCCCTCACGGCTATTACCTCGTCACTGGCGGCCATGATAGGACAGCTCGTCTCTGGACTACAGACCAGCATCTGCCGCTACGCATATTTGCCGGGCACTACTCTGATGTGGACGTACGTAAGATTCTGGTTACGCGCTTTTAATGAAGCTCTCACCAGTTTCCTCTAATTTATGACTCGTACTATTTTTTCACTAAAATTTATGGGAATTATTAAATGAGACGATTGCCTCGATCCATTAATAAATAATTTCAATCCTGCTTCCTATGTTTAGTTTTGACTAGGGAGTATTTGATATAAATTCCTATGACATAACCTTGTTGTTTGTACCTTCTATTTTGGTATTTAAGATCTTCTTTCTTAGAGAACAACTTTTCATTGATGAAAATTTAGTGGTACAATATTATCATCCTCTTACATTATTTTACATAAGATTTCATTTATGAGTTCTCTCAAGTCTAACATATGTAGTAACTTCTACACTCATATTCTCTTCTCTGTCCACTACTATGATTGCCGTATCAATAGCTATAAAGGCGGTCTTATCGTAATCGGTTTCAATTTCATGCTCGATTTGTTGATGCTATTACCGCTCATTTAAGGTTTAGCTCCGTTGTTTCTCTTGCTGTTCATTACCTGGTATGCAGGTTGTGGAGTTCCACCCGAACAGCAACTACGTGGCGTCGGGTTCGAGCGATCGCTCCGTGCGACTCTGGGACTGCAGTAACGGCGCCTGCGTGCGCATCTTTACTGGCCATAAGGTGAGACACTTCCATGAAGCTGCACTCTACCCTCTACTTTCATCCCTTCTTATTTAAGCGTTCATATCGTTTGAATGTAAGATAAAATCCCAATTAAATTACGGTAGTGAACGTATTCGTTGCAAACGGTGCATTGTTAAGTTTGCATTGTATTCGCTATTTCTTTGTTTCAGTTATATGCATCAATAGTACAGCCTAGACTTTAATTCCAATTATTGTAGTCACTTGCCAATTGGTGTCTTTAGTGTATTTGTTCAGGTTACAGGGTAATTCATTTATTACAATAATTCCTGGCCAGTTTCAAAATACGAAAATTTTCTTGTGAGTTATATATGCATTGAAAAGATGATAGTTTCAAGTACCGCACTAAAAATAATTATAATCATGTATAAGTATTGTTAATTATGCACGATACAGAACAGTCTCGGTTTTGTGTTCTTCAGTATCTGTTTACCGGTAAGAGTTTTATGTCTCGTCTCTGCTGTGCAGGATATTAACAGGTGAATCTGTTTGCTGTCTTAGTTGAAAACTGTGCTGGGAAACGTACACTATCTGTAATGCTATGCAAAGTACATAATACTAATCATCTATGTAAGTTTCAATATAAATCACCTGTGCAGGGTACAGTATCAGCAGTAAATTTTTCACCGTGCGGACGATACTTGGCTAGCGGCAGTTGTGACGCTCGTATCCTGGTGTGGGACTTGGGTGGCCACGGTAACGCGCTCGCCGCTCTCTCCAGCCACTCGGACACCATCCACACCCTCGCCTTCTCTAGAGAAGGCACCATCCTTGCCTCTGGTCAATTTTCTATCTTTAATTGCGCGAGTACTTTGATTTTTTATTAGGATTCCTTTAATACTTATTCATGTGAATTTTGATTACTTACTATTTATCAATTTATAAACTTTCTCTTTCTTTGTAAGAAAATTACTCGAGATTTCTTCGGTGTAAATTTCATTTTTTTTTTATTGTTCATTACTGTAAAATCTACTATATTGCCTTTGTTTCTATCTCCACGTTGCTGATGTGCATTCAATATAAAGAGGTATAACAGTCTTTAGAAATATTAAAAGTTTACCTTGAGCCTGAATTTGACTGCATTTAGGGAAAAACTGTGAACGGTCATGGAACCAATTCACGCAATGATGAACTATTTCTCCTCCTTCTGACTTCCTCCTGATTTCTACCCCAGGCAGCATGGATTGCACCGTTAAAATATGGGACTTCGCGAAGGTGACCGAAGAAGGCCGGGACGAGGACGTCAATGCGACCACGTCTCCACTTGAGGACAAGTCTCTGCTGCTCTCGACTTTCCCTACCAAGCAAACGCCTGTACTGTCCCTGCACTTCACCAGACGCAACGTCTTGCTTGCGTCGGGGCCCTTCAACGGCTGAACTATCAGTATTATTATTATGCCACGTTTAATGTAAATATTATGAAGGTGCGTATTCGTAAGTGGTTCGTAAGTTAAACATGGTCCAAGGTTCATCACGCTACGTTGGACGTTTTATCTCATTTTTTAACATACAAATTGGCTGGCCTTGATCAAAGCCGCGATTGAAATCATCATACATATAATTTTTTACGTTTGTTTCGTATTTGTATTTTTTATTTGTAAAACTTCGCTTTAGGGATAAAAAATAAAAACCTCGTGTAAATTGAAATATATTTATTATACAATGACAAATACTTTATCTACCAACTTGCAAATGAGCCACTAATTCAAGCGATTGTGGATGATAATAATAGCTGTTTACAACACGCCCCAGCTGAGTTTGAAGATAAGAACATTAGGTTCATGCTAATACTTCTAATAATTTTTGCATGCAAGGAGTGGCTAGATGGGCACTCCGACCAAAACGTTTAGCGCTGTTCGGCCTCACCATAAATGTCTACCAATTATTACATCCACAGAGACCTTCACCTTCCTTACGCCGGTTGAATGACTTTTCTCTTCACTACTACAAAAGAAACCAGTAACCAGCCGCAGTTTTAGGTTCGGGTTGCTAGAAAAATTCAGTAATAAGTTTTCAAAATTTAAATTGGATCCTGTATTTACGTCTACCAACTACAACTTGCCGTGGCAACATCAAAGCGGCCGCGGCAAAAAAGGGAGTGTCTAGTGATAGGTAACAAGCCATGCTAACTATGATCCCAGTTTATACAATTTTCATATTCTCTTCATTAAAGTAATACAGTAATACACACAGCACAGAAACTAAAGGTATGCAGTAAATGATACATATCTATATAATCTTGAATAATTAAATAGGTTAAAAAGAGGGTGAATCACGGCAAGTGCATCATCATTCAGTGTATTCCCTGCGCATGCAAGATGCACGAGTACGCATTTGCGTCTCAGCAAAATAATTTGAGGCAAACCTGGGCCGAAAATGACCATAAGCCGCACTGCTTGCAACAACAACGCTTTAATTAAGTGAGGCGCTATTCTGACTTGACTTGCACTGCCTCCTACCACTCAACTCACGGTCTTCTCTCCTTAACCCTTTTTCACTACTTACTAGACCAATGACCATCTCTTCGGTTGGTCAAGATTAATTTGTAAGACTGATGATTCAGGTAGGTCGCAATATATTGGCGCAGTAAACAACGTGCCATTTAACAAGAATCCATTTTTTGCGAGTCAATTTCAAAATAATAGATGCTATGATAAATTGTCTTAGAAAAGATGTAGAAGCAGTAAAGATCAGCTAATTACACTTTGACGATTCGTACCGTAACAGAAGAGAAGGAATGCATCACAATTAAAGCCTAGCATCCACGAATGAACGCGGCTAAGACATATTCTCAATCTCATTGAGGTTACAAAGTGCACGAAAAGTGAATCAGAAAGACCAGACAAAAACCAAGATTGAAACAATAAAAGTTTTCAGAACAAACCTTATAATTATAACGTCGACAGAGCCCAGCTCACTTCCACGAATCATGGTCAATAATTTTAAGCTATTAGCAGCTAGAAAACTCGTCCAACTTCCAGACATTCTGCATAAACCGCTTCGATAAGCGGTGACACGAATCGCAACTGAGGGACAAGATTACCCCCCACCCTCCAGCCTCATAACATCGATATTGAGCAAGCTGGAAATGCTAGGGATTAGTTATAGAATAATCCTCGTGATTTCGAATGAACTGCCTTATATGAAGAATGGTTTCAAAGGTTCTATAGCCTTGAATGATTAATAATGTGTTAAACGGTCAATATAACTCACTTACCCAGGAAGCAAAAAAAAAAAAAAAAGTTGGAAGCCTAACAAGAAAAAAGGAACAAAGTCAATTTTGGCATTCGTGTGAGAACGAACGCAGTTGAGCAGCAATGATTTCAAACTGCAAAAGCAGGGCATTTTTCACCTAACAGGGAATGCGATCACCACAAAAACCACGAAATTTTGTCGACTGAAAGTAATGGGAACGCGAAAATTCTAGCAATCTATCATTATACAATACAGAGCATTATACTCTATATTATCTACATGTACAATAATTCCTTGCTACATGGTATAATAATGCAGCTCAATGTCAGTCCGCCCGATTGAGTAGCAATAGAAAGGAGAGGTTGGGCGAGCTCTGCGATAGTAGCAAACGGAGGTGAACGTACCACTGCAGGATGACGTGTCACGTCCGTACAACTGCATGCCACGACCTACAATTACGAGCAAACTGAATCTATATAAAACGAAAATTAAGTAAAGTAATATAGAAGAAAAGAAAACTACCAGAAACTGCTATTCATACAAAAAAATTGTCCGAGGATCGTGGAAGTGTTGGTCACATGGAGAGAGGGCGACGCAGCAGCTTGCAGTGAACGCTCGACTCGGTAGCGGTGAGCAACGCGCACAGCAACACGAGACGCGCAACACATGGCGGCGCTTGGTTCAGCACCAGCGTCACAAGCAACACCACACACAAACCTAACAAACAACATTGCTTCATGATGAAACTAGACAATATAATTATGTGGATTTTCGTTAGATCTTCATACTTGAATATTAATAATAGTTTAAATGCTTAAAACCAGTTTATGTGTGTCCAGTCACATTACGCGAACAAATGACCACCTTTATCAATGTGTTTTCGAATCTTAACTAATTCTTTATTTCAAACAAATATTCAAACCTGAAATTCATCGAACCAAAAGAAGTCACCCTTTTTAAATATGAATAGTAGGTAGTGATCATCACAAATTAAATCTCAAGGTTTTTATTGACCGCTATTGCAGTGCAGCACTGTCACACATCCAAAAGACAAACAATTTTCATGAAAATCCCTAACTACCATAAATCACAGTCTGGAGCAGGCACATTTGAAGGAAATTTACCTAGCATATCGGCGGTGCCGGGTGATCACTTGCAGCAGCCAGATGAGGACTCCTGCGTTCGGCTGCTGCCGACGTTAATGTTGCCAGTATTGCCACTGCCGCCAGCTCCAGACTCGTTCTTTGGCAGCTTTTGGGCTGGTAAAAGCAAATAAAAATAGATGTTATTTTTTATTATATACAATGACTCGTTATTTGGCAGCTTTGGGGTTGGTAAAAGCAAGTTAAAAATCAACTAATACGGACTAACAAAGTGTTACCGCTCCCAATGAGTGCTACCATCAGAAATAACACCATAATAAGAGCATTGAGATGTTATATTTAATGCAGTGTTTGATTTGAATAATAAACAATTATTATTAAATGCAGTTAGTGATTTTTAGTGTACTAGCTCAGTTAGTAAACAAGTCTTCATAGATTGATGAAAGGTAGCCAAAAAAATCTGAGAAGGTTATTAAATATTTTAAACTAAATTTATCTGACTTAGCTCACACTTTCAGTACTGTAAAGATTCTGATACTATGAATAACTCTCACCAATAGCTAAGAAAATATCGTTGACATTCATAGCAGTCTTTGCCGAAGTTTCCATAAAGAGCAAGGAGTTTTCTTCAGCATAGGTGTTGGCTTCTTCATACTCAACCATCCTCTTGTTGGCGAGGTCAGCCTTGTTACCAGCCAGAGCAATGACGATGTTCGGTGATGCCTGCCGCTGCAGCTCCTTCACCCACGTTTTGGCGCGACCAAAAGTGTCCTGCCATGATATCCATATGTCTATAATATTCAATATTCTGCATAACTTGACTACGCAGTGGCAATGTTGAAATAATAAATTTGTACCGAAATAATCATATTTCATACATAACAAAAATTTGAAATTTGTGTTGGATTGTAAATTTGCTCTAAAATGATATGAAACTTCAGGAACAACTAAAAAATAATTTAATATTTTATTTTTAAATGACTGATAAAAATACACCTGGGTATAAAAGTCTTTTCTCTATAGTATACATAATTTCTTGAAATTAAATTCACACACATCACAGTTGCATACATTTCAACACCAGAGTGCAAAATGACAGATAAACAGAGCATTACATTCTATCTTGAGAACATACTTGAATTACGGGACACCTTTGAGTTTCATAACAAATGGCAACATCTTACGGTGAACTGGGAAGTGGGAACTACCCATTAAATGAGTAAATAAATCACAAGCTCACCTGATTAGTGATGTCATAGACAACAATGGCAGCCTGGGCACCACGGTAGTACATGGGAGCTAGGCTGTGATATCGTTCCTGACCCGCAGTGTCCCAAATCTCAAACTTAACTGTTGTGTCTTCCAAGCATACTGTCTGTGTCAGGAAAGCAGCTGCAAGGAAAATACAAAAATTTATCAGATTATAATTCTTTTTTCTATAAAAAATACACGAGTCAATGAATTTTGTGTTTAGCACTTCATGATGAATAACTGGGTGTATATGACAGAAAAATCACTAACAAGTGAAACTACTTCATAATGTATTATACAGCTAATATTGAAATTAAAATACAGAGTTAATATTCTCACCTCCAATAGTGGATTCTTGATACTCATGGAACTGTCCTTTTACAAATCTGAGAACAAGAGAGGACTTGCCCACTGCACTCTCTCCAAGCAGAACAAGCTTGAACTGACATATTTTACCAGGCCCGCCAGCTGCTGCACCTCCTCCATTGGTCACACGCTGACCAGGTCTTGCAGCTGATGTTTCTTTAGACATTCTGTAATTTCAAATACAAAATGTATATATCTATCAATTTAAAATAATCATACAATAGTAATGACAGCTAATAATAAATATCTAATTTTGTTTTTATTCTTTGAATACACACAATAAACCACAGGGTGAATGGCACTTATTCTAGAATTATCTCATTGCAAAGTAAGAAATTTCTCAAGATTTGTGAGCATCTATACCAGCAGCCAACTGTCAATTGTTTCTTTCCTTTGAAACTTTGAGTTGTTCACTTATTTATAAAAATGTTCAATGATAGCAGTTGCTTGATATGAATTGTCTAGGTTCCATGCTGAGTGTATTATATCATAATAATAATAATAATATTGGTATTGGAACAGTTAGTAGGAATATTCTTTTACAATTTCAGTTATATTGAATATAATTTGTTAGTTGGATGCACGATGGCTCTTGAATATGCCTAATGCACATTGCAACATGACAATACGTTCCATGCAGCACTTAACATGCTCTTTACACAGCAACCTCCAAAATTCTTGCCTGCCTAACCTATGCCAACACTTATTTCAAAATCAACTGTCACTTTCAGAATTAGAATTCCCAACTTCCTCCCTAATGTTTAACCAATATATAATTGTACCCACAATTTTTGTGTAAATCAATCTTTTATTTTGACAACATTGAGTTGAAATTTTAGGGATGGAGGTTCCTTCAGTTCTGCCAGTGGCCAGGGGCATTATGCACATCACTTGCTAATAACCAGGAGAGGAGTTGGTTTGTCATATACAGTAGTAGTTTCAATGTTCTGTTAAAGGTTATTTAGGGAGACCAGGCTTTACATTTTAGGCTTTCTAGTTTCCTGCTTCACAAAAATTCTGTCAAAAAGTACATTGACATTGATTGCATGCCATCAACCTCCAAACTACAGGATGTGCCCAGACGCTGAAATTACCGTCAACAGGGGCTACTCGGGACGGGCGGGGCTACTCGGGACACTCCGACTGTCCCGAGTAGCAAAACTAATTGGAATATTGCAAAACTAAATATAGTGGCATAAACGTCAACATTTTTCCTATCTATGTAGTATAAAGGAAGTTCAAAAATACTACATTCACTAGCTTTGGAAAATTCCTGAAAAAATTGGTGTAAAACGATATTTTGAAAAGTTACTTCTGCTAAGGTCTGTAGTAAAAAAAATATTCACCCTATTAAAAAATTTTACTTACATAAAAGTTGCACCCAGGTGTCGGCTAGAAAACGTAATCGACAGATTTTACCTATCTCATTCCAAAAAAATGGCGGTTATTTCCGCATGGCGAGGCTACTTGGGACACCCCCCGGGGGCTATTCGGGACACCCCCAAAAGCACATTTACAGTAGAACCTCAGTTAGCAAAGGATCCAGTTAAGAAAAAAATTGATTAAAAACAAAGAATATTGATTACAGTTACCTCGCTGAGCAAAAAAAAGTTCACTTATCGAAAAATTTGTGCATCATCGGTCATCACAAAATTGTGCCAAGAATGTCATATTTAGAATTGTGCGCCAGGCATCATAGAATGAAAAGTAATTGACCTAAACTATGATTTATTTCTTCAAAACATATTATGGTTGTCACTAAAACATTCCTTTCAGTTTCAGGTATGTTTTTCACGATCTTTTTAGCACATTTTCTCATTTATGGAAAAAATGCACTATTGTGCTCGCCATGTCAGTCTGTCTGTCTGTCCGTCTGTGACCAAGTTTTTGTCGACGAGAAAATGCGCTTTCTGTCACTCACTGCAGTGAGAACTGAGTTATATTTTTTATAGTAAATTCACTTAACCCAATTAAAATGGTGTGAAATTACAAGCCGTCCTGTAAGCTTACAGATACAGAAAAAATGCTGTAAGGCTGCTGATATGAAGCTTGCAGTGGACAAGGTTGTTGTAAATGCTCAATGGCATGTTCATGGATACGGTAATATCGCATTTAATACAGTAATATCCCATCAATAATAAGGTACCATCAACTGGGGTGGCTTTGGCCGCCGGGTGGCTTTGGCCGCCAGGTGACTTCGGCCGCCGCATTTTTTATTTTGTTTTGCAAACAAATGCTGGGTCATAAATGATGGCCAAAGTCACTCAGGCGTTTATGACCTCGTTTATGACCCTGGCGTTTATGACCCCGGCGTTTACAACCCCGTTTTTGTTTGCAAAACAAAATAAAAAATGCAGCCAAAGTCACCCCAGTTGAGGGTAATTTGTGTTTATGGTAATATCATTTCAATAAAGGAAAAATGAGTAAAAATCACAGAAAATGTCATTTATTCTACCTCTACATCATCTACAATGAAAGAGGAGGACTTCAGAGTACTGTTAATAATAAATGAGTACACTCTGCATGCTTCAAATATTTTAAAATGAAGTTTTATTCCAAGTGTCCCGAGTAGCCCCGTCGAACGGGGCTACTCGGGACACACTTTCTTTTTTGCTTCTGGCACCTTACGAATAGCATATGGAATTTTTTTGATGATGCCATTCGATAGCCCTCACAAAGAGCTATAAAATGAGCCTAAACTTGTTTATGGAATGTTTCATCGTAAGAAGTTATTAACAGTTATTAACAAAAAAATGCTCAAAACTGTCCCGAGTAGCCCCCCCGGTTGACGGTATTTTCAGAGTAATTTTAAGCTAATATTTCAACATGTTACCCGCGTATTGGGCCATATGTGTTCCAACAGTAATATTCCACTGCTGCGTATTGGGACACCAGTGTACCAAAAGCAGTATTTTATGCCATTTTGACAAAACAAATATAACTTGAAATTTCGCACTTAAACTTTCTCTTTTAAAATATTAATGTTCACTCAAAAAGTGGATTATTAAGTAAAACAAATCAATAGACCACAATTTTATTCATAAATCTCCTTGAACAAACGATAAGTAACTAAAAATTCTGACTAATAATTCCCTTCTATTCCCATCTATTCCCTTCTGTTCCCATCTATTCCCTTCTATTCACATCTATTCCCATCTATTCCCTTCTGTTCCCTTATAATCCCTTCTGTTCCCTTATATTTCCTTCTATTCTATTATGGTACATATAAGGCTCAATAAATACTTGGTACACCGGTGGTACAATACACAAGAACAACATGTGGTTTTTATTTGCTTGCGTAATGTACCACATGCGTCCCAACAATTTTATTGCAGCTATGCAAAGCTATGATGCCACAGAGCAGCACACACCTCCTCCTGTCACTGCCAATGGTGCCAAACTGAAGCAGCAACCACTGAAAGACTTCCACGATAAGGGAATACTGGGGAAATCTGGATATGCAGGGAATGTGTTAAATTGTATCCACTACACCATTGATATGTACTACTGTCATTTCCAAAGTTCAATTTCAAGTGTTGAAAAACCTTCACCAGCTTGATACTGAAAATTGTATCTTCAAAATGTTGCAATCCATCAAAATGTCATTTTGTAACTTGCTTTTTGATCTCCCAGCACCACCAAGAAATTTTGTTTGACTCATTGAAAAAAAAATAAGAAGATTATTAATAAAAACCATGCTCTGGTCTTCAATCAAACTTGCATAAAAGAAAAGCTTCTGCCAAACTACACCAATCTTATTATATCTGCACAATATATTATGTAAAAGCATTGCCATCCATGTTTTAGAAATTGTAAACAGTTTCCCAAGTAAGATATCTGCTCAGCGCAATAAAGGTTGTGAGCTCACTAAAAAACCTGTGTATGTGGGCCTTGCATCCTCAGGCAGCAATTTTTCAAGTTCTGAACTCCTGTGGAAGTGATACATTATATTTCAAGAAAATTAGTAAATTCCATTATAAAATATAGATATTCCTCCCAAATCCACACTCATCTGACAGAGGGTAACTCCATGCAAGTATGAAAATTTATTACATCTGTGAAGGAAGTAAAATTTTCACTTGGGGTTGTAGGAAGGCATGGAATATATCTACCTTTTGAGCCACCACTAGAGCTTTCCATCATTTTTAGAGCCATGAGGTTCCTGCTTGACATATTACTTTCAATGTTATTGTTAACAAAATTGTACGATTAGGTGGCAAAATTATAAATTTTTTGAAATTTTGTCACTTTGAAGTCATAACATTTTCCAAATTCCAATACTGTTTGTGGGCATGTGACATTCCTAGATCATAGATTATAGTTCCAATATGTCTTATGTGCAGGATTTTAAATTTCATTTAATATGGCACCATGTTTGGTACTGTATACTCATATAGTTGTATTTATTCTTTGAATCAAGTCAGCCTGCATAACAAAATTTTTCAAAAATTTAATCAAAAAAGAAAAGACAAATTTTGGTTATACAAAATTTTATACATTATTGATAATCCAGCCAGCTTTCCAAACAAACATTACAAATGCAGTTTATTATAAGTTTACAATACTTAGTTTAAGGGGACCGGCTACCCTCCGGAAAAACTTCTACAGTTATTATCCGATTATCATGAAACTTCACATACATACGTAAAAGGTAAAAAGAAAAACATTTTGCTCCTATGTATTATTCAAAAAAATTTATAGAAAACGTGAAATTCATAGAAAACAGCTAAAAAGGGGTACTTCAGAAAATCTATCTCCTCCCACAAATATCATCCTACAACATCAAGACACATATCATTCGATTCGTAAAGACCATATCTATCGACTCTAACATCGCTTTTTTCATTTTCCACCTAGTTTTTTTATGACGTTTTTTCCCATTTTTTACATTTTTCACCCCTCCCCTCCCATTCTTCCCCATATAAAAAACGAACCAGACAAAAATTAAAAAAAGTGATGTTAGAGTCGATAGGTATGGTCTTTACGAATCGAATGGTATATGTCTCATTGCTGTAGCTTGAAAACTGTACGAGGAGATAGGTTTTCCGTGACAGTAGGTTGAACTTTTCAAACTTTTCAGGACGGCGCGACAAAGTCCCGTGCGCCTCGAAATAGGCACTCAATGTAGCATGGATACCAAACTACAGGCTTCTGTAGCTTAATCCACTCAAGGNAACGGTAAAGCAATGCGGATTGCGTAAGTTGAAAATTTTATGAAATGACATGTTTGCGAAGTGCAAACCGCGATTTTTTAATCGAACAAAAATTTATGACATTCGAGTCGCGAGATTTCATACCTACTGAAATTATATGATATTAGAGCCGCGATATTTCAGACAAAAATAGGACTTTTCCAGACTAGTTTGTAGGTAGTTATTATCAGGGGTGATGCAACCCTAAAAGTTTAGTTATAACCAGACAGTCAGACTTAAACTAGTAATGAATGATTTTCATGGATACCTATGCAGCAAGTAGAGGGCAGTATTTAGGTATTTGCTTAGTGGCTGCTTATACCTAGTTATGCGTCATTGACTATTTAACGCTAGTAATACCAATTACCAACTACTTGACCACTGGTACCTACTTACTTGCTAATAAAAGTTCATGATTGAGCTGTAAAATAAATAAAAAAGCCATTTAAGCTTGAAATTTTTTATTTGATGTTAACCAACAACATACCTGAAAATTTAATGATAATACAGGTCGTAAATCAAAGACAGCTGAGTTGAGCCGTCTGTTGTCAGTCTTCCTACCTACTTCCTGTACGGATTAAAACGGAGTATCAGTGCCTATTTAGTAAAATGTCAAAAAAATTTGATCACTACCGACTCTAAAAAATTACATTTAATTTATGTTTCAGCTTCACAGATAGTTGTAAGAATTATCTTAAGTTCCCTCAAAAACATTAGTTCGCATTCATTGAAACTACAGGAACGATATTCTCACTCCGAACAAAATATCAACAATGACGAACCACCCCTTCTGTTCAGATCTCACAGCATATGATTATTTTAATTGACATTAAACGATCAAATTTGTTTTTCAGATAATGAAAAAATTTCTTTTGGCGTAATGTTTTTCATAATTATCAATAAAGGTTCAAACGTGACGTTTTAAATACAAAAATATCTGCAACTTTTGCACTAGTTTATGTGTAACCTTACGCGAGCAATAGAGTCCAGTACTACAAAATTGTATCAATTGAAGTTGGAACTCAAACATCTGTGCTTGAACCCATTCCTGGTGAATAAAAATTTGTCAACGGCTATAATGCTTTTCTTTCATGTAGGTTAGACTCATTGATTGGTTTTAAAATGCCTTGGACATTGGACATTGACAGAATTTAGGTAGGACCTAATATTTAATTTATTTAAAACGGGAAGCTGAGCGAAAAATTTTTACCGTGCTGTTTATTGTCAAACTTGCACCCAATTCAACAGTTGTATGTTGGTAAAAAACTAAAATATCGTCAAACAAATTTCTTGTAAGTACAAAATTATATCCTCTATTAATCAGCCGTTTCTTAAAACATCATGTGCTACAAGCATAGTATAGCGGTGTCAGCGTTAACTAACCGTCAGACTTATCGCACATTTCTAATTTCGCATAATATTCAGTTTGTTGCTGTCTCAAACTTGCAACTATATGGTTTAATTTTTCTGCGATAAACTGCTCGGCTACTTTGCCGATTCGACCAGAACTATCGCAGATAGCTGGGATCGAACCCAGAACGCACTGCTCCAATTTTGAACCCAGAACGCACTGCTCCAATTTAGGTGCTCAGCAGAGCTGTAGAGGCCGGTCCACACGCTCAGTTTTACACAAAGATTTGTCTGCGCAGTTCTAATCGTTGCAGTTAAAACGTTGCGTGTGGACGGGAAAACTGCGCAGTTGCATCGAAATCTGAGCTACAGATCGTAGATTTCGATGAAATGCGCAGATAAGTCGGAACGTGTAGACGGTAGCACAGTTTTCCGATTCAATTTGTGCTCAGTTTCAATGATTCTGGCGACGATGGTGGACTTTCGGTAATGTTCTCGGGAATTTATTGCTCTTCTATACAAAATTTTTTCTTGCATTTGGCGAGCAAAATTTAAGGACTATAGTTACAGGGACAAAAAAGGTGGAAAGCTACGAGGGCTTAGAAGAAAAATTCAAAGAAGTCGATGAAAGCGCAAACAGAGAAACAGCAGTAAAATAAGTTGAGGAGCATTTACCGTAAATAATTGGGAATAAATAAAAAACTATCCCATCTGGACCTGAAGAAGAAGACATCTACAAACCATCTCTCTTGTATTTTGATTCCTCGTATTCCCTAAATGAACCAATCTCTTTTTTAACAAGGCACAATGCCAAAATTTATCAAAATACTGCCTTCTTCATGGCACGTCTCGGACAAATTTACGGCCGGACTCGCGGCCGGTCCCCCCAAATTCGGTGAGCATGGAATATCTCCCAAAGTAATGAACGTAGCTCGATAAAATTTGGTACACGTATTCATTAGGACCTAACGGTGATGTTTAGCACGTGACAATTTTTTTTCGATTTTGCCTTCGTTTGCGAGTTATACGACTTTATCTAATCTGAAAAAATTTCACGAGCTAAACATCGCCGTTGGGAGGTTAGGTTTCTATATTCAAAGTTTCGTTCAAATCTGTACAGTAGTTCTCACGTATCGTCATATGATATAATTCACGAATGAAGGTGAAATTCTAAAAATATTCACGAGCTAAACATCACCGGTAAATCCTAATGAATACGTGTGCCAAGTTTTATCAAGCTACGATAATTACTTTGGGAGATATTCCTTGCTCACGAATTTGGGGAGACCGGCCGCAAGTCCGGCCGTAAATTTATCCGAGACGTCTCCATGGCGAGATCGCGCGATACTGAGCAAACTACACAGATCAGTCGGCACCGCGTGGACGCTCTAAAAATTGCAACGATTTCATTCCGACTTAAAACTGCGCAGACAAATCGTAGTGTAAAACTGAGCGTGTGGACCGGCCTTAACCACCGGACCACAAAGCCAAATTTGAAGTCCCCACCTTGTTGGAGTACGGTTCAAAGTTACTTCTGCTTTTCATATCCGTTTAAAATTTTAAGATTGTGTTCGTATGTACTTTGTTTATGTCGATCCATTTAATGTCGGATGAAAGGAACTGCATTGCGTGAATATCACAAGGAAAGGCTAAACAACGCAGGCTATGATTTTTCACTCCGTTGTGCTTTAAGTGAAGATAATTCAAAAATTTGTTAGAGAGCCAATTCTGTTCTCAGCTTGTATTAGAGTGCTGAACATTTTTGTACAAGGTTTCGCATTAGTTTTAGTACTCAAATGAATTAATTTGGTCCGTATAATGACAATCGTGTTTAAGGGAATGCCATGAGCGTGAAACACACTTCAAAAATGAAAATAGTTCAAAAAATAAATAGGATAATTTTCAGAATTTCTGCCTATTCATGGCTGTAGTCAAATAGAATTCCTGGCAATCTGCTGTGTGCCTATTCTTCAAAGCACCGCATCTACTTCTCATCTAATGACACTCTCAAGAGGAAAAACAAACGTGTATTATAGGTAAAAAATATTTAACATTTTAAAAAGCTGTACAACAAACGCATCATCAACAGATGTATGAAAAGGAAGACTTAAAATCATAAAGGTCCATCTGAGAAAGATAACAACATGCCATCCTCTTCTCCATAATCAAGCTAGTAATTACTAATTAGTACCTTCAGCACGCGGTAAATTTAAGCAAAGATATCTAAAAATCGGGTATAACAAAATACAAGTGGAATGGCCAACCAATTCGAACAAAAACTATCAATAATATAAAATCTCATGAACTCAATAATATTATGGAACAAAAAATGTGGTGAGATTTACATCTTTTTCATTACCGAATCCCTCAGAGAGTGTAATTATCCGTGAAATTTACCTGCCATGTTTGATTACGAGTTTGATTTTGGGTTGTCATGAATAAAACAAAATATGGTTTAAACGCTTCATTTGTGAAAGAACTCTCTCTCAATGGCAGGAAGTAGAAATGAATTTAGATGAGGCAATAAGTATTAAATAACAAAGACTAAAAACAAATGCAGAGTTACCTCTTAGTGCCCAAGTGTTCACACTCAAATAAAACAATCAACAGACTTGACGAAGGAGTTAGTATCCAATGCCATTTCATAATCAACGTTGAACAGAAGTTGTTCATAATACTATAGCCCTGAAATAAATAGAGGCATGCCACATTCAATCTAAAGTTATCTGCTGAAGAAATAATTATGCAACAAAGAAAATAAAATCATAAGTTGTGAACTCAAGTCTCAATGGTAACACCCTAAATTGTAGCACAAAATGCATTGCAATGATAACGATGAAATATAATGGAATTGAAATGCGAGTTCTAACTTTTGTTAGGCATTCGTGCTTTATGAGGAACCAATAAAATTCGTTCGATTTACATGAATAGACAAAAAATCGAAATTCCAATGAAGAGTTTTCAATGGAATTTTATATGGGAGTAACTTCCTGTAGTGAAGTTGGAAATGCGAGATTCAAGTTATCTATAACAGCACGAAATAAATAAAATAAATAGTCGAGACACCATGTAATGGAATCATCATTAATTAAAAATGCGGTAACTATCTAGAACGCTATGAATTCTACTGCATATTTACATTTTCTTGTAAATTTTTTCTGGCTTCAAATGAGTGCAAGCCAGCTTACAATCTATCTTCCTGATTCAACACATAAATTAAATAAATAGCACATAACAAAGTTGATCCATCTAAAATCAGTAACAATAAATAAAAAATGGATAATAAGATTGGCAATAGAGGATGAAAAAGGAGGAAGACTCTTAGATGATTTTTAGGTCTAATATAAGTTGTTATCCAGCAGTTATTACCGAGGGGACAGTATCTCAATAGCTCCATTGATTAGGGTTATATTATAATATAAATAAATAAACGAAAAGTTAAAACAAAATTTCTGACAGGCAAGGATTGACCGGCTAGTAAAACAAGTGAAGGTTAACGCCATGCCATAGCCGGTAGGAATTGCCTGAGTTATTATTTTTTACCAAACTTTATCACTTCTTCTAACATGTTGCTAATATCAACAACTTGGTGCTAAAATACAATAATTTTATTGATCCATTCTCTGAATGCAGATATTCTGGTATAGACGCCGGGTTGGTTGGGTAGCGCACAGCCGATGCCCCAGGAGATAACGCCCGCTAGCTTCCAGGAGTCCTTGTGCTGGATCACAAGCGGTCCGCCTGAGTCGCCCTGCACAACAATCATCAAACATGTCAAGTGTGAACTTAAAAGTAGGGAAAATGTGTAACGAACCTACAACGGGACTATACAAATGCTAAATTGGGAACTTTTAGCTCTTAGGTTCCGGTATCCAATGCAGAAATGGTCAGTGAAGTGTAACATGTTGTAGTAAAATGACGCAAGTACAAGGTAGATTTTACTATATTTCACATCATCATTCAAATTATGTTAAGCAAATTTTTGCATGCAATTTGCTTCATAAAATTAAAGTTTACTGGCAGTCTGAGATTCTATTAAGAAAACTGAACCTCTTCCAGTGTTGGTGTAATTGCAAAATTGTTGGTGGTCAGCAGTTAGTTGAGGCTGCGTTGCTTGCCACCAATTAATTACAGCATAGAAAAAGATGAAAAACTGTCACAAAAACGTGTTACGAAATTTTTTTCTAATATGGAATTCAGAGGAAACGCTTGAATAGCTTGATGAACATGAGGATCTCATCATGAAAACAACTCATACATCAAAACGAAATCGTTTATGACATGAATTATGTCCCCCCCCACAAATTCTTCCTTCCTAAGCAGTTCTTAAAGTTGGACGAACCTCAGAGAAGAAGTACATCATTTGTAGCTCCTGGAGCATCGTTACGTCTGCTCTCTCTGTTCACACATACGATATTCTTACCTCACACGCATCCATTTTGCCTGTATCATATCCTGCGCACATCATAATGTCAGGCACGGAAACCATGGCGAACGACCGTAAGAACATTCTCGAACACTCCTGATTTTCTAGCACAGGAACTGCCACGGCTTGCAACTTTGCGTGAAGAGGTCCAGCTGCACAGGATCGCAACCGACGCCAATGGTGAATAATTGGCCACACAGAAGCCGTCCATTGCAAGGAATTGACCTACCCTGTCCAATCAATCAGTCGTTCCGTCTGTAATCCCAGTCATTTTCGTTCTTCCGCCATTGTGATGCGCACGTAAAGTCCCTGTGCGACGAATCCTTCGTCACCTGCTGTTTGTGATCAGTCCTTTGCTCTCAAAATAATTGGCTTCTCCTTGATTGTTTCGGAAAGAAACGAGGAGGAAGTATAGGGCGAAAAGAAGAGGGGAGACAGAGGGTGTAAGGAGGACAGAATAACAAGAGTACCGAGTGCGGAACTCACCTCGCATGAATCTCTTCTCCCGAGTTCGTATCCAGCACAAATGAAGATGTTTGGGATATCTTCGATATAGCCAGCATTCCTGTACATAACCTCGCACTCTGAGTTGGTAATCACGGGAACTGGGACCTTTTGCATCAATGACGGAAGCGGCCCGTCTGTCGAAACATAAAAATAGTCCACGTCCGATGAGCACAAAAAAAACATTCCATCACTGTTTCAAAGATCCACAAAATAGCAACGGATTAATGCAGACCCTCGCCTACAGTCACTCGACTTGATTTATTATGTTTTTTTCATACATTATTCAATTTTAAAGGCTTTCATTTGATGCAAACTTTTTGAGCAAAAATTCAGTTTGTAATTAAATTTTCATCAATGACTAAGCGGAACGTAATCAGATAATTGACAATTATATTATTAAAATATACATGCATGTATATTGAACTACTATGTAGAAATTCAGGCCAGAAAATTGAACTACTATGTCAGAAATTTTGTACAATGTATATTTTTTTCGAATGTTTTAATTCGCCTATTATTTAATCTCTAATATCCCATGGAAAAACTACTAAAAAGTGTGGCGTGACAACCTGGATAATTTTCTGTACACTTGTTGCACACCAGGGAGGCAATTTGAGACTCGAGATAAACGAAGCAACAAGCAAGAGTGTTGAATGCAAGGAAAAAAGCACCATCACCCTAGGCAAATTAGAATAATTTTAATGTAAGCGAACATTTAAAAATCAAAGCTGATGAAATGTCACGATAAAGAATTGCAAAACCCCATCTCAAAAATTATACCGGTAAAAATTTACAATTATAAATTCCGAAGAATCAATCATGCGGGGTTATGTTGATTATAAAAAAAAGCTATTCAAGAAACGGAATTCTATTCATATTAATAGAGCTGCAACTTTATGAACTAAAAGAGCAAAATAAGAGGGACAGCAAAGTGAAGCACCAGCAATGGAAAACTCACGTTATAAAAATGTCAGTCAGTCTAAAGCAAAAAATTAGCGAATTTTGTAGACCACAGTATATAAAACAATATTTCAGAGAGAGAATTCAGTCGATATTCGAAATTCAATCATAGTGCGGCTATTTTTTTTGTCCCACAAAAGCACGAAATACAAACAAAATCGTCATCGTAATTTTGAATTATAAATCATTTCAATCAATTGATTAAATGCTTATGTCTTTCAGAAAAATTATTTGTACATTTCCACATGATCATTATACACTCAAAAGGAACCTGGAAACCGATTTCTTTGTGAAATTTTTTAACATCCACTTACATATATTTAGTTTTGTACAAGTTTTAAATTTACAATAATTGCCTCAACAAGCATGCGAAAAATATGTACATCATTTCTGAAACAAAACTAAAGTCAACTTGCTTTTTAATCGTTGCACTTTTCACTTAAACTATACATTGTAAATTAACCCGTACCACGTAATGAATTTAAATTTTTGGAGCACCGTCTCCGCACCAGAGTTCTTATTTTCAGAACTAAAAGTTATAAGCTCATCAAGTTTGAGTTTTGTGTCGAAGTATTCATAGTTAAAATATTAGTTAGTTATGCTCGATTGGCATCCGAAAAATAATTGGGTAAGAATGTTTTTAAAGAGTTTGTGCGTCAATACCCGCAGCTTCTGATTTATTCATTAAAAAACAAGCTGAATCAGTTGAATGTAGATGAGGATTTGGAAGCAGAATAATATTTTTTCAACGTCGGGTTCGAGGAGCTCTTACCTTCATAGAGGCGTCCCCAGCCTGACACGAAGCCAGTGTCGCCAATGAAGTCGTAGTCGTCGTCAGGGATGCAGATCGGAATTATGTTCGGCTGGAAGCTCACAGGCTCATTAAATCTGTCAAAAATACTCAGTTTTAATATGGAATAATAATTGAATTATATAACACTTTCCATTAATATTATTGAATGTGTCATTTGTTTCTTAACTTGTTACTCTACGTTGCTCTTGCAACATTAGGGAAATCGACGATTCCGGAGACATAAAATAAAAATAAAAAACATAAAATAACACCCATTTACAGAAGAAAAAAATAATATATAACTGTGTATATATTTACTATTAATTGAATACCTTAAGCTCTTTACAGCAAAAATTTTACTCCGTGATCAACAAAATTTGCAAAAATTAATCGTTCAATTAGAACCATTCCGGCATGAAATTATCATGCCTCTAATGCAGACTTGTTAGAGGGACGAAAAACAAAAAATAAATATTTCAAAATAATGAAATAAAGAAATAATAATGTTTAAACTAAAAGAAATTCAACTCTCACCTGAGTAGAGCCAAGTCGTATTCGAACGTCCTGGGATCGAATTGTGGATGTGTGGCTATGATTTGGACTTTGCGCTCGACGTGACCGTAGGGCTCGTCCGCGCGCTCCAGGTCGAACTCGCCCAGTCGCAGGAGCAGCTGATCAGGCTGAACGCTGATGCAAGAAATACTAGTTAGAAATTAATAAAATAGTAAATTATTCTACCTCTTTAATAATGAAATAAAAATGCCCTCGAGGGAAAAATACAAATTTCCATGAGCCCACAAATTATTAAAACTCATAATTGATCATTTGTTAGTGAGACGTTATTAATTATATATTTATTTCTCAATGGACTTGTTTTTTCTCTTCATTGCAAAAACAAGCAAGTATTAATATAAATAAATAAAAATAAGAAAAAAACGATGAGTATGAACAAAATCATTCAGTGATAATGCAAGAGGTTCAAAGAGTGATAATGCTCTTGTTAAAAGCTCACTTCTCGACACAGTGCGCTGCAGTGATGGCCCAGTTTTCGTTGACGAGCGCAGCGCCGCATTTGTGCAAGTACGTGACGGAACGCCACTGACGCAGCGACACTTGCCACGGCCACTCACCGAAGCTGGCCTGAGATCCGCCTACGATTCGCCGACTGGGGTACACTGGCTGCCCACAAACTGAAACAAACGAACATGATGCATTGCTATTGCAGAAGTTCCTATATAAACATGAAAGCAGATGCAATAAATGAACTCTATTGGATAATTAGAAGGTATGACATCAAGTATCGAGATAAGGCTTAGCTCATTGCTTGCTGTGTGTGTACCATCCGTCAATTTCAAAAGTAATGCAGCGTACTCACTTTCTCTAAATGACGAAGTGTTCAACCGATGCAATAATTGGTCTTCTTGAGTTTCGAACGAGGGTTTTTGCTGAGTTCTATTCGGGAGCTGAGCATCAATTCCAACAACCACAGTTCCAGTTTCATCAGGATCTGAAACTTCGGAACCAGTTGATTGTACGTCGCTAGGTTCCCCCTCAACGGGGCTGGATTCAGTCGTGGGCGTTTCGCCGCTGCTGGGTACCGCAGGCACAAAGTCTACAACAGTCGCTACTTCTGGTATAGTTGTGGTTGAATCATTTCCAGAAGTTTCATCTTGAGTCACGCTACTCTCAGAAGCCTCGTCATTACTTTCTATAGGAGAATCAATTGAAATAGTTTCATTCGTAAGACCGATAGACGCAGGCACTATTTGTATTCCAGGAACAATAGTATTGTCAATAGATGAAGAAGAATCTGTACTTGTATCTCCTGTTAAACTTTCACTTGGTGATGCTTCACTCGCATTGATTAGAGCAATGTCATCTGGCGTTTCTGTTCCACTTTCTGGCTCAGACGTAACTGATATTACCATTTGATCAGTTTCGCTAGCCGTGTCCTCAGGAACACTACTACTAGGAACATTTGTATCTATACCAGCAGATCCACCAGCAACACTGTCAGCTTCATCATCGACTCCGGCAATTACTTCACTAGCACCAGCTTCCTTATCACCAACACTTGGGACTCCATCACTGATGCTTGCACTTTCTTTATCGTCTCCAGTAGTTCCACCTTCAATGGCATCGGCTGGAGCAACGGCGCTGGAAATAGAATTTTCACCGACATTAATTTCATTTTCTGCCACAATTTGGCTCCCGGCACTTTCTGGAACTGAAGTGGCAGAACCAGCACCCACAGTATGGTTCTTAGAGGATGAATCATCACTATCGCTTTGTGATCCAGAGTCAGACCCACTTTGGGTGAAACCTGTCTCTGTTACAAACGTACTTTCCGTCTGTTGTGATTCGGTTGTAGTATCTTGTACGTCAGTCTCGTCAGTAGATTGAGCGATTTCATCAACTTCAGAAGTTTGTGGTTTGCTAAGTTCTGTCTCTGAAGTTTGCAATTTCGATCCATTTTCGTCAACGGGCTTGGAAGAACTGACTGGAGAAGAGCCATCAATTGAAACTGACGTTTCAGTGCTAATTTCTAAATATAATGTAGAATCAGTTCCTGTAATGCTAGATTCAGTAACTTCTGGTGAACTCACTTCCTCCTTGTCACTTGAAGATGGAAAGCCGCTGTCGGAGGGAGCCTCGGTAACTTGAGTTCCTGGGACGACAGATGTCAATGAGTTTCCATCACTGCTTTCCTCAGCCGGCGTAAACGAAGACTCCTCATTTTCTGGAATAGTTAGTTCGTGGGTTGATTGTGACGCCTCAACAGGAGCTTCAGTCGCTAATGTTTCATCCTCAAATTCAACAGAAGTTACATTTGTAACTCCAACTGAAGTTAGTTGGCCATCAGAGTCTTGACTTGGGCGACTTGTGACTTCGGTGACTTTATTTTGATCATCCGCGCCATGTGACACCTCATGGCTAGTAATTATCTGTTCACCTGCAGTGGAAACTTTTTCCTTGTCATCTGCAGCACCGTCTTTCTCTTGATTCACCAGAGAATCTTGTTCTAGATTGCCGACAATCACATTGGCATTCTCCTGGTCATTATCAGATGACGCTTCAGTTTGCTCAGTCACAGCTGGGGTTTGAGCAGCACCAAAAGCTTCGGTCACGGTGCTTTGAGCTTCTCCCGACGTCAAATAAGTTGGATCTTTTTCAGTGAAACTCTGCGTGTCAGCAACCGTTGCGGAAGTTTGATCGTTTGTAGATACGTTTGTGCCATTTAAATAATTTTCTTCAGCAGTTGTTACGTGATTAATTTCATCCTCTTTGACCATTTGCTGTTCTATGGCTTCCATGTCTAATTTCGAAGGGCTCTGGGGGTGCGTTCCCGTTTCTTGGGCTTCTGAAGGAAATACTGGAAGGGCTGCTTGACCAACACCTAATGCTTCCTCGACATCACTTGTATCTGATATAACTGGAGAAAGTGAGCTGGTCTCGGGAATATTTGAACCGATGTCAATTTGACCACTAACCATTCCCAGCAAATTACTTCCGGTAACAGATTGTGGAGGTACAGTAACATCGGTGTCAGTGGTCTCCGGTTCACTGGTCGTCGCCAAAACAATGATGTCAGTTTTCATCGGCGTGTGCACAGGTCTCTGAGCGCCTGGTTTCAATTTGCAACATGAACCGAAGTAAAACCTGTTAGACAAGCATAACGTTAGTTATCTAATTTTATGAAATTTGTTTCTTTTAAAACAAAATTGGAATCAGTTTTTACAGAAAACTAGTGTTAAAATGAAAATACAGCATCAGTCACAGGAAAGAACTCTTATACAAATTTTTAAGTTCAAATCAAGCTTATAGTGCGTTCCATACACAGGATTATACAATTTTCTTTATTAGTTTCGGATTTTGGAATTTTACCTTTCAATGCAAGTGCCTAGATGAGTTCCGTTAGCCTTCATGCAGTCCCAAGCAAACATGCACACGCCGGTGTCTCCTTTTTTAGTTGCGCAAGGCAGAGGCTGAATGTTGCGACCATATCCTGCAACAGACGAAAATAGTTAGAGAACACAACAGCAATAGAACATTTGTATGATCGGGTTGTAAACCAGGAAGTAACTTGTATTGAATCCGGATCTCCATCATCATAGAATAATAAAAACTAAATAATAAACTAAAAATAATAATATGACTATTTAATACTATTTAATAAAAGTCAAAGATCACAAAAATCTATAAAACAATTAATATTGTTAAGAAATTCTTGTTAATTACAGGCATGAACCCTGTTATTATAGTTAAAGAAATTATCGAATTGAACGCCGCTCTTAAGCTCATGGAGTGGTGGAGATGTACAATAATCTCATTTATCTGGTACCTTTTCTCGCGTGGTTGACGTAGTACGAGAATGGGTGAACAGCCTCCAGCAGCGGCAGACACATCAGTGCAGCTACCAGGAGCCAAACGATGTTCCTGCAACTGTGGTCAGTGTCCGGGCGAGGGCCGTTGCTCATCTTCCAAGAACTCATTTTGTGCTCAGAAATGTTACGTGTCGTAGCCGGTGAAAGACGAGATCTTATTTTATTCGGAAATACTATCGAACTCTTTGAATAAGCCTGAAAGCTATGTTTGCAGAATGACCCGATATAAAATATTATGGCCTGTCAGCAACGGAGAGAATGGCACGGTTTTGAGCTTGTTTGTGTAGATTTAAATGAAAATATCACTTCATTATTTAGTTATGTGTCGATCAAGGGATTTAGATGAAACAACTGGGTTCACTTGGAGACAGTCGGCAGATTTTTCTTCCGCGACTTTCCGTATCTTCATCTCATGGTTACTTTTGCACTTCTGAAAAAAAGTAGATCACAGAATTAGAGTACTATATCAACTGAAACAAGCTATACACACTATGACTTGCTTAAAATATGAGTATTGATAAGCACTAAAAGTACTCTGCCGGATTCTAACTTAATTTTATAAATTCAATCCTGCAGACAATGATCATTCCTTGTAGGTATTGATGGAGGACAGGTTTCATTTCGAAAGTAGAAAATATTCGTTCAAAGGAAGGCTTCTTTCAATTTAAAACAGGTTTATGAATTAAAGTATATCATCCCTTTATGTTTAAATAATTCAGCCTGCAACATTTCTCGTGTATATAATGGGACAACAAGTTTTAACGCTTTAACTAGCTACCTCGATATTAGTGGTGACGCAGAATTGAGTAAATTGACTAATATCAAATAGTGCAAATAGTTTAACGGAAAGAAATTCGAGGCGCTGATGGAGCGCAAAGCGTGCGACGTTCTGACCATCACTGAAGATTAGCAGTGACCCATATAACACGCCAGGCCGCCTGCACCATGTGATGCAAAAGAAAGTCTCGCGACGCGCTCACTGGTCTGACCTCCCAAATAACTTTAACGTCCTATATAGTTATAAAGACACACTTGGTTTCATAAATTGCATAGTAAAATTAGCCATAAAATGTGAATCAACAACCAAATGCACATCTATAAATTGGGTCCCCGATAGGATCGTGTCCTAAGCTAGCGTAATTCAATTTATTACTGGAACCACTTTCCTAAACTTTGCTTAGCTTTTACGGTCAAAATTGAATGAGCGTGCACAAATTGGAGCCGGGGGGTTCCAATACGATTTCATGTGTCATCTTCGTGATCATGGTATTATAAATAGCAAGTAAATTGGAAATGATTAGAAAAATAATCATCGTCAGCCCCTAAGTGATTTGGGCAAGATAAGATATAACTTAGTTCCTCCAACACTGCGGTCAACATTCCGCGGAATATTGACCCCGGTGCGGCAGGACTTGATGGTACCGAAGCTTTCACTGCCTCATGACCGAAGTAACTTCTGCAAGCTTCCTTGTATGAAGTTGGGGCTCAAGCTAGGAGCGTTGAGGTCAGTGGGACGTGTCTCCCCCGAATGTGGTATCCGGTACACGACGCTCAACCCCGTAGCTCGCCGCGCCGTCCGCAGTCCCGGCTAAAAATGTGTGTCATGCAGGGTTAAAGCTTCGGCCCGTGGCTCCACAGTCGTGACTCATTGTAGACTCTTACTTCTGTCTAGCCGATGAGGTATGAGTTTCGCCGAGAGAAGAAAAGGTGCAATCATTTTTTCCACTCAGCATTTTAAGTCTTATGAGTTGTTTCCTACCGATGCACAGCAGTTGTAGAGCTTTGGCATCCGGCGAGCGTTTGAAACAACTCGGAACAGGGGGAAAATTTCTTAATTAATTAAATTTAAGCGAAAATTCCGTCCTTAAGTCGAAAACGAGGTGGAAAATCTCCGTAAGTGATGACCTCATTTTTCCCTAATCCTGGGTCGACCTCAATTAAGCCCTGCCTCAATTAAGCGACGAAATGTTATAATGTAAACTTTGTTTTATGAACTTAACGAGTGCCATAGAAGTAAAACAAAATATTTCTTAAATTGTATTAATATTGATCGAAAGTTCGTAATCTTGGAAAACCAATGCTTCCTTCTGTAGCTATGCATATAAATCTAAATTCCTTGTGTTCTTAATATGCACAATCAAGTGCGTACGTAATTCAAGAGCATTATCCACGATTTTTTCAATAAAGTTTCAAAACTCGGTCAACCAGTGGAAAAAAAAGCATGTAAACCGCAAGCGGTAATCAAAAGGCAAATTATCAGCAACGGTTTCATCAACACTCGCGACTATAACTCATCACGGTCAACGGTTCATCTGCAACCGCAGTAATTGAGGCTCGCCTAGAAAACAAACTATTACACACTCAATTTCTAACAATAAGTCCCCGATATATGAAGTAAGACATATTATGCTGATATAAACTTTAGAATAAAACGAATGAAATCATAACTTTTATGCAATTAGGGCGATCGAAGTTGGAGTTATAAAGTTGTTGCATTTTCTGTATCATTGCCCCGACGTTGGGAACTCATGGCAAGCAGAAACCGCTGAGCTGACCTGCAGCGCGGCAGCGATGTAACGGAGCTCTGGCACCTGCCACCAGCACTTAGTTTGTTCATCATTAAGCCTACACTCGAAGCACATTCATCCGGTGAAGTGGGCAATGCACCGTAGTGAAGCTCAACATATTTATTACTGAAACATTGGGACGGTGTACATGAGATATGAATTTTACTTAGGAAAAAAATCGTCAGTGTCACGTACAGTGCGGTAAATTTCAGTTTATTTCACTCACCAAAAAATGCGAATCAATGCTACAGAACCATGCAAACGGTGGTCTACATTATTGATTTGCCAGCCCAAAATTACGACTAAATCTAGCCCGACCCAAATTCCCCAGCAAGAAATCCACCATTAGAAAAACGCTTGTCACTTGTAAAGTTCGATCATGAAGCAATATTCCATAACTATTGCTGATGAATTTAAAGCATAATTCAGTTGCTTAAAATTCATCTCAGAAACAAATAATATTATTAATTCGAGCAGAGAAAGTTGAGGAGCCTGCTACACGTACGGCGCATTGCAAGGCCGCATGATGGAGTCAGGCAAGTGTAACGGTCTCGACTACATGACAACACTCTTTCCTGAGGCGGGCAATTATTCCTTCCCGGATTAACAGTTCCACTCATGCATTCCTACCGATGCCTTGAAGAATAGTAGAAACGTTGAACAGAATTATATAAACACATAGAAAGCTTGGCGTTTCATTCGATTTGATTACGAAATTCCAGTGCATCATCTAACTGAATAAAGTTTATTACCTTCCGAACTCAAATTTAACGCAAAGATTGTTCAAACTAACAGCACTGCCCTCAGAATCGTCTGCATGATCAATAAAAATGTTTACACCAACTGAAAAATTCATCAAGTTTGCGTATATACACACACTCAGTGCACAATGATAGCAAGGCCACTTATGTGACTCAGTGTCACATAATTTAAATCAAACTTTAGAAACTAAGTGGTATCCAACCCTCAGCTGCTGAGCATTATTCGTACTAGAGACATTTCACTCTCTGAATAAATACAATAGAAGATATGGTAATTGCATATATTTAGGATTCGGGTAGTCGTTTCATGTAAATTCCTCACCAAGTGAATGCTTGAGTGAAAGTGAGCCTTCAAGTCGGGAAATCGTTAATGATTCATTATAGATTATGAGGTTTTCTCATAATTTTTGAAACAATTCGAAAATATTGTACTTGTTGATAATTTAATTTCACTGCTAGTGAAGATAAACCTCTTCCAGATCTAGTGGGAGTATTGCTGTACATTGCCTAATGTAGCGCGCATATACATTAACATTTCTCTCCTCCTCCGCGTCTTGTATAGCAGGATCCGTGCTCTGCAATAGCTGGAATGAGAGAAAGCGGACGACACAACGTACGGCGTCATCACTGAACTCTACCTCGGAGACGGTTCAGCTATGAGAATAAAACACAACCGAGTATTAAATTTTGTAGAGCGTAGTCAATTATTAAAAAAAATACTACGTATAATTTAAATAGAAAATACAAGCAATATAGGAGTTTTTTCCTTTTTTCTATATCTCTGTGCTTGTTTCTCCAAACGATGAATGCATGACCGAAATAGGCAACACAACTCTTGCAGCACACAAATGATTGTATCAAATGTAAGCCTCTTTTAATCGAATTAAGTAAACAGAATATATCAACAGTAAAATGTATAAGTTAGTAAAGAAACACCGAGGAACATTTTAGGGCACCAACGATACACACGAAGCAACGTTCCACAGAAACGCCTTCACAGGTCCAAAATTTAATTGAATTAAAGAGTTTGAGTAGACAAAATAGTCTCATATCAGTGTATATGTTGCACCCATGAGGAGGTTGTGTCACAAAGTGGCACAAGATGCCGCCATGTTGCAGGTGCCCCGGGGCATGCGTTGGACCCGCTGCGCCACATCCCCTTGTCCCTGTGACCCAAATTCTGCCACTGCCACTCACAGCGCCCAGCGCTGGACCGTGCAACACAGCTACACGATTGCCGTTTGGTCTCAGCTGCCGCGTTGCTTACATAAAAAAGTTACTATTTTACATTAAAAAGTGACCGTAATGCAATGACCTGGAATGACTTGGTCTCAGCTGCCGCGTTGTTTACATCAAAGAAGTTGTTATTTTACATTAAAAAGTCACTGTAATGCAATGACCTGGAATGACTTGGTCTCAGCTGCCGCGTTGCTTACATAAAAAAAGTTACTATTTTACATTAAAAAGTGACCGTAATGCAATGACTTGTTCTCAGTTGCCGCGTTGCTTACATAAAAATGTTACTATTTTACATTAAACACAGTCACTGTGATGCGATGACTTGCAATGACTTGGTCTTAGCTACCTCGATCCTTATATCAGAAGAGTCACCAATTGTACAATCAAGAGTCGCTGTTATGGAACAACTGTTCTACGTTTTATACTGTCACTACGGCGAAAATTTTTCGCTCCACTGCCGTATCTTATAAAATAGTTTGATTTAATTAATGATTCTTTCACGTTATTTACGGACGTGATAGATCAAATACTCGTGCATATTGTAGCGATTAATAAATCATAAGATAATTTTAAACTAACAATAAGTCTCCAAAATTTGAAAGCAATCTGCAATTCATATCAATCACAGCAGCCCTTCTAGAACTAAAAACTCGTGTAATACATGAAAAAATTTGTAATGAACATGGAAATGTGTCCCAGCATGAAAAAATAAATCACACTTTCTCAAAATCCCACCCTCACCACTATATAACATCATAAATGTCCATGGCTGAACATATATTGTCCGTCAGTATTGCATTTCTCTACTCCATGATCGTTTTACCGTGACAAATGAACTAAATCACCACTCCAGGCAGTCAAAGAGAACAAAATGAAAGTTATTAATGGAACCTTATTAACCTAAAGTATCAAGTTTAAGATACGACATCTTTAGCTTTAAAGACATGGAGAAAGATGTAATCGAGCGCAACATTGGAAACGATGAGCGTTCGAAAATGTTCAACATTTATGAATGTACGTTCTCAGAGTGTAAGAGATCAACCTAGTTTTTTTAGTCCAAGAAAGTCTTTTATTCTGTGGCGATCAAGATTGTCCAGAGAAAAAGCAGCCCCATTATCTGTTAATGAGGAAATTTAGAGGTCATACCACAGATAACATACAAGAAATAGGACATTAAATTTAGCGTTAGTCTGCGTAGAACGTATACGATCAGTTGGGCATTAATCAACAGATATACGTGTATAAGATAAGCCTTCGCAAATACTGGATTGTATAGCGTGTGAATCAGAATCCAGTTAAGCAACATTTGATGAGAGCTTGATGTTTTAACCTGAATCTCAGTAGCAAGAGAGGGGAAGGGGCGGTAGTGCCACAGAGAACCTGTTCAGCTCCAAAATAGAGAGGATAGCTGGTTGCAACTCCGTTATTTGAAGCTCCAGTTTCACTGATCATCTATTCGGCTGATGAACGAATTTACATGAAAATAACTTAAATTTCTGCCTTTCATATCAGCTTTCAGTCGATTTAAATAAAAAAAAACTTGATGATTCGAGAAAACCGATGAGAGCGAACAATTGCAATTGCAGTGCACGAATAAAGCAGATGAACAATAATACAAGATAAGATATTATCACAATCGGGAGAGGAAGAATCTTATATCGACCAGGGACCTGACAAACATTCGATTGGTATTCTATCGGAGCTTTAATTAAGTTAGAGTCAAAAATAAAGTTCACTGCAGAGCAGGATAACGGACTCACTTATCCGATGGGAGATAAGTAGATAGCATAACGAGCGCATGGCGCCATTTTCCATAAACAGCTTAAATTATAGTTTACCAACCATTTACCCCAAATCTTACCCAACAAAATTAACAAATTTTGTTGGGTAAGATTTGGGGTAAATGGTTGGTAAACTATAATTTAAGCTGTTTATGGAAAATGGCGCCATGCGCTCGTTATGCTATCTACTGAGATAAACATATATTTGCTAGCAGACCGCATAATTAGAGTTTGTTAGAATATTGCTTAGAATATTGTTGTTTTATTGATACACCATGTTTGAAGCGAATATACTTTAAGTATATACAGTCAAATAATCCACTCAATGAAACTGATGGGTTATATAAATATAAGTTATAAGTTATTTCCGAGAAAATAGTCCGTTTCGGTTTCACATGAACGTAAATTTTACTTTCGTTTACCACATGAAAATATAGAATAATTTCCATCCTCCTCGCAGAAGATGAAATGAGACTAACGCGTACATGGAAGGAAAATATAAGATCTTCCAGAAATATCGCAGAATAATGCTTGCAGAATTAACGCTGGAGTTGAAGCTTTATAAATTTTTATCTCGGGCTTGCAAAGTAATTCGTGAGAAATTATCATTATGGACACAGGCCACAAAAATCAACAGTCTAAACTGAGAAAAAAATCTATGTCATTTTTACCAAACTCTGTTGAGTACGACACGAGTCATTCTTGCAGCTCATTACTCACGAGCTGAAGGATAACGGTTTATGGTCTAAAGACTTTCAAATTAGCCTCGCATCATTATAAGCTTCAACTTAATGAAGCCTAAGATAACGAAGACGGATCATCGCTCTAAATGAGGAATGAAAGCTGGAATAGCGGTCGTCCCAAAATAGGCCATCCCACAGTGCATACCATATGGGCAGCATCACTTTCTCCATGCTGGGAAACGATAATGAAGATCTTGATCGACATTTTGTATTGACGGAAGCAGAGAGAGCTTGGAAGTCTTAGGCCAGTGCGCAGCCAGCGCTGGCTTACAAGAGAAAGACAGAGCTGAAGACGAGGCCAAGAAAGCTTTAGCAGCCCACGAACCCAGAGAGAAAGCGCGGGGGCATTTCCTCTTGCTTATATGATGTACAGTGTACAGTGTACAGTGTACACGCATGATCGAGCGAACAAGACACGTCCCGGGCTCTGTTACGTGATGGCGCCTTAGGCCGTTACTACTCGATCGCTCAAATTAGTTTCCTATATTTTTTTATAGTGACAGTGCATGAAGCACCGGCAACACGATCATTTAAATTGTTTCCAATATTTGTCAAGTGAATGCGTCTAGAATAGCTACCGCACGATCGATCATATTTGTCCCAGATTTCTGTTGCGTGACGGTGCATAAAGTAGACATAGCCCAGGCTGGCAATTTTTGGCTCTGTGTTCAATTACGTGACGCAGCCTAAGACCAAATATAAAAAAAGGCAACGCCAGCCAACTAAGTCAATTTCGCCAACATTTGTCTTTAAATTATCAATAAATGTAATATTAGAACTGCCGAGTGCCGAAGATTTTTATTAATCGAAGATAAAAATTCGAAGACCTATCAATATGTGAAATGATATGTAAATGACAATTCATCGAAGTCCCATTGCACTTTTATTAGTGATGTTCGATCGACAAATAACGGCTCATCAGTCATTTTCAGAATTTAAATACATTAGACTGAACTACAAGATGTCTTTAAATTGTTCTCTCCAAAGGTTTAGATTTTTGGTGAGACTAAGTTCGAAATATATGTTCAGGGTTTTTAAAGCTGGTAGCAGTTTCGAATGGAGTATAAGACCTATCGACGTTTGAATAAAGGTAAATAAATGATAAAATGCCTCCTGAAGATATTATTTTTAATTCATTGTACGAAAACCATCGATTGACCATCGAATCACATCAAATATTATTGATATTGTAGGGATATTGATTTTTAATTACAAATAAAAAAGACATAAACTTCAAAACAAACCATCATACATTTTTTTAGTTAACAAAGTAATTAGCCTGTAGTCGAAACAGAGTAGGAAGAACAAAAGTTACAGCACAAGCAGAAGAAAGGTTCAAATTTTTATGTCAAAATAGATCATAAATTCTAACATAAAATACAGTAACAAACTCTTGGGAACAGCGATCAAAGTTGCAGAATAATCCTAAGTAGCAAATTACGACGACGAGCAGCATCGCCTCCTGAGCCGCAGCCGTCATCATAACGGGATAGTAGCAGTAACGGCACCAAGTCCCATGGGCTGATCGTCAGCTTCTTAATCAACAATTTTATGGGTCCAGGCGCTGAATTGAAATTTGATGCAAGCTTCACGCTAGACTCCTGCGTTTGGTATTTTTTTTAATCCGAGACGAGACGAGACGAGACAACAGGCTCTGTCCCGGTTCGCAATAAAAACCGGGACAATTTTTAGCCTTCCGTTGGAATTCCGGGACGATACCGAGACGAGACGGGACGTCCCGGTTAAAATAGGTACCTTAAAATTTCCCGGAATTTACAGCCATTTTAACGAGACATAACGAGACTAATCAATTTTTGATGTGGTGTAAACTTTGGCTTACCGTCATACATTTATACAGAGCCGGGCAGCGCTACTTTGAAAGGCAGCGGCCGCTTCCGCTACATGCTCTAAATGTAGCGGGCGCTACCGCTACCGCTACAATGGCTTAAATGTAGTGCCGCTGCCGCTACCGACATTGTAGCGGCCGCTACATGTAGCGCGCTACTGCCCACCTCTGGTAACAACTAACATGTTGACACTATTAACAGGCTGAGGTTGACAACATTACAACGAAATCTTTCGTAGAGTTTTATTTTGTAATTAATATTATGTATGTATCATGCTGGTTTTAAATAATATTTAATACTATTAGGTAAATCTAAAGGCTTTATCTATAAATGTAGAGGTAACGCTGTAGCGGCAAAACCTCGTATCGCTACTTAAATATGTAGCGGGCGCTACCACTTCACGCATCACGGACATGGCTCGCATGATAGCATCGTGTCGATCATGTAACGGCCGGCGGGATATGCGAGGAGTGGCAACACAACGGGGAACCGCAGCGCTACGGCCAACGGAAGATTGGGTAATTTTAATAGCAGTCTATTGATTGTAGTAGAAAGCCGCTGTCGCGCATGCCATGCAGTGTATCAATGAGGAGGTATTAGAAGCATTGTTGTTTCACAGCGGAGGTGTTGAGATGTCGCTAGTCTATTGCAACGTAACAGGATATTGCTGGCAATTATCTAAGTTGCACACTCTGAGTTGTATTAGTTATTTATAATGAAACAGTTTTAGAGAACTACAATAATATAAAATTGACTGAATGCTATTATTTAAATAAAGCAATATTAATTCATTATATGAAATCATTATTGCGATGGAAAACAATTAACATTAATTGAATTAAACAATTAAATTTCTAGTGGAAATGAAAACGAAAACTTCTACGATAAATCAACCTTATCTTATTCCTGATTTCTAAACTGAAGTCCAGAATACACAAACAAATGCTATCAGGATAAAAAAATATGTAAAATATGCAGTACTAAAGGACAGCAAAGATTTTGCAAGTACGCGCGTGATGCATGTCGATAATTTTCTTTGAAACTTATCGTTAACGGTAACCATATTTACACTTCAAATAAAATAGCTTCCGTGAAATAGAAGATTTTGATTATGTTTCGAAGAACTCGCCGCATGCGAACGGCTAGATCACAGTAACTTTGCCTATTTTGTTGTTGCGCTGCAGCCACTGACACTTTAAGAGTATCCCATTATACTTGAGTACATGAATACGCCGAGTGGTACAACCTCAATCAACTGTATATAGTGACAATTGTTAGAATAAGGCTGTATATGGAACGTATTCCGTATATTTGAGTTATACTCTTGAACGGATTCGTTGGAAGAACTAGTCTTCGGGTGAGAATCGTAAATTTATATATGTAGTTCGTAGTAATTGAATAAATATCTATGTTGTACACTACCACAATGATAATCAATATCTGCTTTAGGTGTATTTTACACAATAAAAACGCCAAACTTTGTGAAATGTACTGCGTGTCTTGACTTGTGCAGTGCATGCAGGTCGGTTTCAAGGACAACCCTTGAGGAAATTGTCGCCAGTAATCTTATACCTAAATTATGTTTCTCATTTCGAAGCAAAATTATTGTCAATTGAATTTAAAAGGTGCATAGAACATAGGAAACAAGAAGAAGTAAGAGGGGAAGTAGCTATGCAAGCATTAAGTAACCTTGCCGACCTTGTCAGAGAAACCGTCCAGCGCTGCATGATAACCTTCAGTGATGCGCTTTCTGATGTTCACAGAGCATGAGCAAGAATGGAACAGGTTCAAATTATTTGTAGCTAATAGCAAAGGAATTCTATTGAAGAATTATTATCTGACGATGCGCTAAGACTAGGAAATTTAGTTCACATCGCATGCAGCGTTGCCATCTTACTAACACCAGGCAAGACATAGCGGCAGATGGCAACGCACTCAGGCGTGGCATGAGAACGCAACGTTGCTGTGGGAAGTGGATTGGGATTGTAGAATTGGTTTTGCCTCTGATAAATTAGTTTTTAAAATTTATTGACGAGGTAAATTCAATAAAGTCAAAATGACCGGCAACTCCAGACGAGAAGTGTAAGCAGGCGGGACTCGAATGTTGACAAATCTTGGAAATCGAGAAGGATGCTCTGACTGAGACTTCAGACTCGGTTCACTGACTCGAGGAGGTCGCAGAGGTAGTCACGGAAAAGCTCCTCAGGCGACGGTTCGCGTGAAGGAGGAAGGCGAGTGATGGTGAGAACGATAAGATTGAACAAAAAGTTGATGGAAAGAAAATATAACCTGTTCTAGAAGGAAATGTTCTTGAAAGATACTTCAAGAGGTTGCAGTATCACATGATTTAGATTCGTAACTTTATTGCGTGCATCGAACGGAGCAACACTTCCGTCAACAAGTTAAGTACTGCTAGTCTAAGTTGCAAAAAGGCTTCTTTGGAAACACGTAAAACTCAACCCATATGCTATTCAGAAGCATCATCGTAGAGAAAACATCAACAATATTCAGAACAGAGTTTGACGCCAGCAATACTACAAGAATTAAAGTACTACAACGATTTTAGAAATGGACGTTTTAGAAATGGACGTAAACCTGTATCCTTTCATCTAAATCCTTATGATCGAAAGGGCTGGATGAACACAAGTGCTTAATTGAAACTTGAGAAACGAATGGGACCTGATTAACTAATATAAAATACAAAAAAATCTCACAAAATGGGATTCAGCAGCTCGATCACAAAACTGCATAGCGTAGCTTCACTCCATTCTATCACTGTATATAGGTACATTTTGCTCTGCATATTTTGTACTGAATTTTACGGATGATTTTTTTTTACTATGAGGACATCAGAGGTGGCGCTTTTTTTTTGAGCTTGCGGCGCTCGGCAGCCCTGCAATTCGTTGCAGCCAGGCCCGTCTGCGACGACAATTAAAATCCTCAGACATTTCATTGTGCGTCTCGACTGAGCTCGAACGCGAATATTGTGGTTTTCACGCGATGTGTTTCGTTTCGTTGAAGAGAGATGATCGTTAATGGTTCTTGTAATGCATTTAAAGATTTTATTCGCAGTTTAATTAAACATATTATACTGCATTGTTTCATCTATGAAATAATACACGAGTTTGACGGTTATATTCAAGTGATTGATAATTTTTTCAATCGGCCTGAAAATGTGATTTTAAGGTGGTGTCACGCCACCCTCCAGGTCAAAAAGTTCGTCGGGCTCGTCGCAGCACATATTCCAGCACTCTAAGGTACTAGATTCAAACTTCTTTGCCTAAATAAATATTCTTAGGTGGCAATAGTATTCACAAAAGTGAAAATAACAAAACCTGGCACATTTATATGAAATTTCTATTGGTGTCAGCAAGTCTTGGCCATTAGCGAAGAGTTTGAACTGCATTAAACAGCAATCTAATGCTGTTTCGGGAGCAATGCACTGGAGGGACGACTCGAGCTGGTGGCTGCGATTCTAATCAGCCTAGGTTCTGAGTTGATCTTGGTGGCCTAATTTACCTTTTGCGCTGCTCCCAATACGGTTGCTGATGAGGTCAGCTTTGCCGCTACGCCTCTCTTCCTACTCCAATGACTATAGAATCTTGCGCTGAGATCAATGTCTTGCTTAAAGCATAAATTATCGAAAAATAGAAAACAAAAGTCAATACATATTAATTTTGTTATCATTGACATGTTTCGGAGACAAGCTATCATAAATAATGTATAACCAACACATACAGAAGCTATGGCGAGAAAAGATTTTAAAAAGTTAAAACCTGACAAAGCTAAATGCACAAATAGTGCGAAGAAAAACTGCTCAAACTCGGTATATTAACAATATATAAAGAGGTTATCGTGGTTGTACTATACGTAGTGTCAGCGTTTAACCAATACACTAAGTCTGGCCAGTTACCGATTCTTGAAATGTTCAGGGGCCGTATTATCAAAACTTCGTAAGTACGCAAAATCGACTTACGAGTGGCGTAAGTGCTGACTTGATGACGTAACTCTAGAGGTGGTATTATCAAAACATTTGCGCGGGAAGATACGTAACGTATCTGTACGCCTGCTCGGAGATGTCGTAAGTGAAGTTCCAGAGCTCGACTTTTGTTGTTGATGTGTGCTGGAGGCATTATTCAAGATATAGTTCTGTAAAAATATATACCGAGAGTTTTTAATATCATAATATATTAAATTCCACGTACAAATTTAATTTGAGCGTGGAAGATAAAACTCAGAAATCTCCGATTAACGGACATCACGATGCTCGATGTATATCATTGATGATGCTTGAGTTAGGTACGCGGGTAGATTGCTCGTACGGTGACTCATTTCAAGATGAACAGCAACTCTAGTACCTATAAGTTTACAAGTTGTGTTATGTCACACCGACGTACATCGATGAACACTGCACACAACCATGTTTACAAACTATAAAAGATCTCTAACGCATAAGAAATCTCGTTATACATGGGAAACAACTTATCTGAAAATTACTGATTAGTCCAAGTGTTGATAAACCTATGTTTAATTACTTCTAAACTAATTTCAGACAACGCCTTCAACAATTTTTCTTTCAAATTATTTAATATGAAGGTGGGGACCAATGTTTCCTTTATACTCCATCTCTTCCTTAGTTATGATCTTTTTCGAATTTCATGCTTCACTAGTAAATTTTGCCTTCGCAATTGTTTATACAAGTTTTAATTACACAGAACTAATGATAGAACTTATCTTAAAAACATTTAAATTCAAACACACATATATATATGAGCTTTGGTTTTGCTACTAAATTTACGGAAAGATTATTTGTTAGAGTACATGCAAGCGTTGAATCAAATCATAATTCATGGATGATTCTTATTAACTTAACTAATCTATGATAAAAGAAAAAAAACTTTGAACAGAAGGTGCGTACCAAGCATTCTCCCATCCCCATCCCAAAAAAGCGTGAGTTTCGATAATTGCAATGAGTTGTTATATGACCTACTTCTATACTCGGGATCTCGAAATGAAGTGCAGCGCATCACTTATTCAGTCAAACGCTTGCTGATTGCACATCAATTGTGGGTCAGCCAGATTGACAAGGGAGATCGCATACCACAAAGCGCCTTTGTACAATACTGTTTCGCTGATCATGTGAAAGCGCTTCGAGTGAAAGTGAAGACACTACAGAGGCAGAAATTTCACGAAAAAGGATTCACCGTTTTTATCGCCTCTCAATTAATAGATGTGGGAAAATACTGACTGCATTAATTAAAATGTTTTTCCGCAAACGCGATAACGGCTGAAGCTAGTTGTTTTGCATAGACTTTAGGGAATATTTCCCTAAAGTCAATGGTAATATTTAGGGAATATTTCCCTTAAGTCAATCAGATCTCAAATTGAATCAAAATAAAATAAACGAAAACGTCACCCAAGCCCATAAATTTAGATTATGAATCAATGAAGCAACAGTTTTTTTGTAATCCGAAAACAGGATCACAGGTCTGAATTTAAATATTGAATTTAAATTTAATCAAATTGAAAGAAAAAACGTTCGCAAATGATTAATTAGTAAATTTGACTGAGTCGTCGCCCATAAGTACAAGTTAAACTTGCTAAGATTTCGTCTGAAATACCAGGCTGCAACAGCGTAGGTAATGTACACGACTAAGAACCGTGTTCTTATTAAAACTACTGCTAGAAAGTTAGTAAGGTGCACGACTGGCAAACGAGTTCTAAAAACACTGTGGCGCTATAGGGTTAGTAAGGTACTGTTATCACGGCTGACAAACGTATTCTAAAAACACTATGGCGCTAGAAGGCTAGTAAGGTACTTGACTGACAACCGTGTTCTAAAAACACTGCCGCTAGAGAGTTAGTAAGGTACAAGACTGACGATTGGGTTCTAAAAACATTATGGCGCTAGAGGGTTAGTAATTCTTACGACTAGGGACAGCGTGCTAGAAAAACTGTGCCGCTAGTGTTTTCAGTAGGACCTGGAAGGTCGGTACGTTTCGTTCATTAGTGATGAGAGATTTTCAAAAAACACGTTTCTCCAGAGGGTTAGAAAATAGTGATAGATACTACTGAGGAACGTGTTCCTAGACTATAGAGCACCCGGAAGCTTGAGGGTTAGTGAGGTACACGACTGAGATCTATTTTCTAAAAACACTGCCGCTTGATCAATTAAGGTACCCGACTGAGGGGCTTGCTCTGAAAATACTGACGCCAGAGGGCTAGTAAGGTACGCGACTGATGACCCTGTTCTAAAAACTGCCGCCGTAGGGTTAGTGATTTTCATGACTGAGAGCGAGCCATGTTCCCATAAGAATCTGCCGCTAGAGGGCTCGAGAACCGGTAAGGAACACAACTGAAGAGCGTATTCTGAAAACACTCCGCCTTTAGAGGGTTAGTAATAGACACACTGAGAAACTTTACTAAAAACACCCTGCAGCTAGCTTTAGTAAGGAACACGACTGAGTACCGTGTTCTAAAAACTCACCTGACCAAATTGAGGTCACCCAGGAAGGCTTGTCTCACAGAATGAGGAGCACAGCACTGTTACTGAAAGAGGTGATCCGAACACTTCACCGAGTGTCCAAACGTTTTATTCTTCAAATTGAATGATAATAATTATGCTAAGATAAGATACACATATCTGTAGTCTGTAAATAGCATAAGGTTTTCAATGGAGGTCTTGCATAACAGTAATAATAAAACGACATTCCCACGACGATGAAAGGTTTTACGAGTCAAATTAAGAAAATGTGTTAAATAATTTACGACATACAAATTAATCTATATTATATAAATAAGATCGGAATACATATAAGAAAATAACAGGTAGGTAATATTCTGGATTAAATAATATACACGTCAGTCACGAATATTTTCATTAAGCTCGTGTACAAAGGTCTGAGTTACATAGCAGTATCGTATATTAGAATGCAAACGATAATCTCAGTTGATAATTTCCATTCGTTGCCATGGTACGGATGAAAATAAATTACGTTAACTTTGACCTACAAATGCGACCCAAAACTTCTACCTAACAAGATAAAATAGGTAGATTGGAAATAAATAATATGAGTCGGATGGCAATGATTTTCATGAATGACAAATATAATAAAGTTCACTCGGTATCCGCAACTGCTTTCAAAGCACTAGCAGCACGCAAGAGGGGTAAAGAACTCTACACTGGTGATTATTAGTCGAGAAATAACGGCTACCGAAGTTAAAGGCAGTCAGTCGAGTGACACGCGCGAGAGCAATTCACACACCGTGTTACCTCCACGAAGCTCAGCGGTTGAATGACCCGAGGTGGAGGCAAACGCTCCTACTACTCGCCTCGACGGCTGTCGGTCGGCCGCATCTTTGCGACGGCAATACATGAAACAAATCGTCGAACCTGAACGTAATTCTTCTCATGATCCTGAATACAATGCAGTTTAAATTGTCGAAAAATTAGCTGATGGTCGTAAATCTTTCAGCTTGATGGCAATACCTGGTATCTTTCAATTTGATTTGCAAGTGGTTTTGTCAAAGACAGTTGATGTCAAGTAATTTCTTGCATTCATTCACAATTTTTCTTACATTTTAAAAGTCATACGGCAATCTGGAATAGTCGAGCCGAATCATAAATTAACTTTATTTTTATTTCTCATCTATTATAGACAACATCAATTACAGACTGGAACCTAATTTATTGCACCCAATTAGCATGCTCATTCGCTTCACGAAGAAGTGAAAATTTGCAA
This sequence comes from Hyalella azteca, assembly GCF_000764305.2. NCBI lineage: Eukaryota > Metazoa > Arthropoda > Malacostraca > Amphipoda > Hyalellidae > Hyalella > Hyalella azteca. The sequence continues at coordinate 179,117 of NW_025932998.1, forward strand.
GCAAAGAGAAATACTTAGCAGACATTTCTCCAGCTCCCACGATAAATTCTATGCAAATTAAAGTCTGACCAACACTTTAAACTAAAACAAAAATTCCTCAGCTTTCGCTGATGCGCCAGCTTCGGTTGGTGGAGACTTGAGCAACAGAGCGGAAAGTGGCACGCCGTTGTAGCATCAATTATAAGGAGGAGCTAAATTGTTTACAAAAGATCGACGAATCTATGATGAGATTTCTCAATTTAAGAATTATAAATAAAAACAATTATCGTGCCTTGAGTACGTTTGAGCTTTCCGTCATGTCATTTCGGTGCAGTCTTGCTCACTATAGAAAGTAGGTTATCTTTCTATATTAGGACGCATTTGTTCATTTTTTGTAGGCACACGCAGAAGCCAGGCCACTTAGCCAGATGTCAGTGTCACTTAAGATAATTTTTTACAGCCACAAAATTTTTATAATTCTTCAAACGATTTTTTTTTTCTTAAAAAAACTCCACTACAAGAACAACTCGTCTTAAGGTTTAACATTTCAATGAATAAATTGAAGAATTTTGTTTGCTAGTAAAATAGCTGCATATTTAAATATATTTTTCATTAGAACATAATAGTTTATTATTCTGAACTAAATGATAGGACAGCTAGATTATAATACTGAAATGGCCTGACAATACATTTGAGCTGACATTCTATGTTAGAATGTTTTTTTTCGTACGAAATAAATAATTTACAACACAATTAACAGAATGCAGTTTGTAACACAAATTCTAATTATTCATGTCATTAGTGTCCTTCAATCGCAAGTTAAAAAAAACTGAAAGCAAAGAAAACGCCAAATGAATTCGCCATTTCTTTATGAAAACATTTCGGAGACCAGCTCCATCATTCGTCCAAAAAATATTGGAGAATTCATGTGTAATCAGCAGTGAAAATCCAATAAACACGAGTGACACGATTTTCACAACTGATTATATTTAAATTATCTGAAATTTTTTAACGGATGATGGAGCTTGCCAACAAAAACTTTTGAATATACGTTGAATTTACTTGGTGCTTCCTTTGTTAAATTCTTGATGAGCCTAATCAATAACGCCATAAACGGGAATGTATTCAATTGAAACAAGGGCACAATAGAAACAGGGGAGAATATGCTATGCCGCAGCATTACATGTACGCTGGCAAATATTGAAGAAACATTACCACAACACACTAATTCTAATTAGTGATGTTTTCACTAATTAGTGATGTTTTCACTTAATTCTAATTAGCCAAAGGAGTTAACAAACCGCATGATAAATGCATTTTTATACCAGAAACAAATTTGTTACAAGTTTATGACTTATACGGTAGACTTTTTACTACACTTGCGAAGGTATGAAAAGCCATAGCATCGACCGCCATCTCACAGATGACTTGCGACGGCGCATCGAAATCTCCGAGTCGCTAACGGTCTGGGCGGCGCAGCAGCCACTGCATGCTGACGAACAACTCTGGCAGCTGATATAATGGCGCATGCCGGCGACACAAGCACTTTGAATCGCCAGCTGACTCTAGTGAAGCTCATTTGTGATGTTCTATGATTACATTTGATGATACTCAACCTTTAACAATTCATATCGGGATTATTGATGTGATCAAGATCTTGTCATGATTATGACCTTTTAAAATTTTATTTTATATGGCCCACAATCACTGGAGTATATGGTGGAAAAATGCCACCACAATAGACGAATTGACGCCTGGTGATGAGCAATTAGAACAATTTCCTGAATTACATGAGAACTGCAATGCAAAAAATAGTACATTAAAGTCGGGGGCTTGATGGCAATCGGCAAAGGATACATCAAGGCCTCAGAGGTCGAAGATCAGTTTCCGTTGCGGTTGTTTCTCCGTTAAAATATACCCAGGCTTACTGTTGTTGTCTTAGCTGGATGATTTGAGATGAAACCATGCTGCTATAATCCACGGTTTAGTTCACGCACTCACAATGAAATATTCTTTCACGCCGTTCATATAGTATGGGATTCTTTTCCGTATTTCTGAAATAATCTGCATGCATATAGCAGGATCACAAGGAAACAACTTGAAGGTTAATGAGTAAATTATAACCAGTTTTTTAAGCCAAAATGACTGCATTCTCTTATTGAGCAATTAATTCGCATGCCTATTAAGCAATTAATATTTTTGCTATAAATTATCAGCTCAAAATCACAATTGCCGTGAAAACAGAAAAGTACACGTTCTGCGTCTGTGTGAGCATCGCTTCAGTTACGTAGTGACGACAGTAAATGCACAATATTATATATCTTTATAAATAATTTAACGCAAACAGTTAGTAAGAAATTAGTAAACGAAATTGCTAAAACTATTATCATAGCTAAAAAACTAACGCCCTTTCCAGGAGCACATGAAAAAGTGAATTCAGTCTGTATGTAATGCGTAATAAATTTCTGATTACTCAGGGGTGTTAAGCTTATTAACCCGTTGTTGTGCGAACACAATTAACCTAGAACCAGCAAAAAATAGGAAACCTCAAGAATATGACGACCAGACAGGTTGTAAAGCAGACGCCGCGTTTAGGATAGTATAGTCTTTTCGTTTACAACAAACGAAGTTCCGAACAAGGGGTGGCCTGAGGAAGCGCGTTCCACTGTTTGCGCGGAGGTTAATGCTCCATTGTTGCAGAGGAGCCTCGTGTGAAAACTGACGCTTTGCGACTGTGGCTGCCGTGCTTGAGAATTGAAAACAAGATTTTTATTTTTCATAATATAGAGGTCATGAGGCTAGACGACCGCAGGTCAGACGCATGTGGTGCCAACACAATCTCCAACTCTTGCTATTGCGGTGGAGTTTAAACTAATTTCTTGTCTGTGCCATACACTATAATGCTTGATAATTGATGCAAAGCTTTTCAACGGAAGGAAGTCCCTCGTAATCTTCAGTCTTTTAATGAAACAGAACGACCTATAAAGGTTGTATGAATACTCAGGTCATCAGAAGAAATGATATGATCACTCATGTGAGTGATATATGAATTTGGTCAAGAAAACCAATTATTTTCAAATCTTACAGCGCCCAAGAAATCCAAATCAAATTATGGGCTCCTATCTTACTTTTTATCGAGAGCATTACATATTTAGCCCTTAGATTAAAAGAACAATACAATAACAATAGTTTTCAGATTAAAGGACAATACAATGATAATATTTTTCAGATTAAAATGACAACAGTTGGCAATTGAAAATACTTTCCCTGAGAGAGACATGTGTGTTCAGAAGCAACTGTTGGAAGAGTGAAGCACTGGCAATAAAGAACTAGACATCTTGACGAATATTCCAGCTCTCCCCACTTGGTGTCCACGTTTTTCTTGATTGTTGATAGACACCTGCATCTAATTAACGTGGTTTTTAGCCAGTGATCTTTCCACACGATTGTGCACTTTCCAGCCAGTTGTCTGTCTTCACTTTGTTGGCGAGCGTGAGGCGCCGTGCTCGGCACAACTTTCACAGCAAGCTTAATTTATCTGCAAGAAGAGACATTGATCGAGACGATGCCTAATTTTCTCTCCACCTGAAGGAGTTTTAATTGTTAGTTTTTGGTGGGTGCCTCAGCAGAAGCAACTGGCTTCCAATAAATAATGCAACTCATAACAGTACCTAACTATCTTGAGAGACGTTAGGTTAGAAGACATGCACAACGAAAATATGCGTGCAGAGTAGGTAATGTCCAAATTAAGTTCAAAGCTGGAAGCATTTCGCGCGGATGATAAAGAAATTGCTCATATGAAAGGTTAGCTGTTGCAGAGCCAGCTCTTAAAAAGGGACTCACATATCGCACTGAAAATAATGATAATAATAAATAACTAAAATAAATAAAAAATTCGTGGCAAAGTACATCTTCCAGAATTATTTATAGAATATAAAAATAGTTAACTACACTCTACAGTGATTTACAACGATTCAATGTTACAAAAACACTATACTTTTTACTCATGAGCGCAAAATACCGAATTAATTGACGGCTGTTTCAGGAACCGTATCAAAATAACAAAAAGCCATAGAAGAGAATTTAAATGCTGGCCAGCTTTTGAACGCTGATTGCTAACGATCTCGTGTGTCCGCAGCAAACACATGCTTCGCTCAACCAACATTTCGTCGTGAGTGCCCCACTTAGTTGCTGGTCGTTTATTTTGGTGAAAGATTCACTGATGAAACTATAGTCTATACGGTACAAACTTTCGTTTGGTTTCGGTTTCTCCAGTTGCAATAAATAAATGTAAATTTTTATTTCGATCATTATCTTCACGATTGTTCAACTGCAATTCAAAGAAAATTTATGTAGCTGCTATAAACTCATTTCCAGTCTTGGCCGGTTAAAAAAAGGACATGCGTTTTGTATTTTGGCTAATAAGTGAGTTGACCCGAGGAAGTTCATAGTACAAACGTGACTTCTTCACAGACAATGGTGACTAGCACAGTTTACGGAAACGAGGTCCCTTGAAGTCGGGTTCCTCCGCAGGGCATCACAGGTAAAGCCGCCACAACGATAATGCCTCGCCGCAGTTTTTTGTGTTTTATTAATTATTTTTTTTCCTTTTGGCGCGCTTTGAACTACTAGTATACGTGCCCTACATTATGCGTTCAGTTGCGTCGTGTTAGATGCATCCGTTGTTTGCAGAAACTCAGCACAAAGGATAATTAGATCCAATGTAATTGTTTTAAATAACCGTCACTCTATGGTGAAATATTGCGTCATCCGAGATAGTTTATTTTCTAATCATTTCGCAATATTTAATGAATTGAATGCATCATCTATTTACCGAGACCCAAAGTAAAATAGTAAAAGTTTACGGAGGAGGAAAGTTATTGGAATTATTTATTGCTTCAGACGATTTTTCAATCTATTTTACTCTAACGATGAAAGAATAAACCAATTGACTCCCTATAGTTGTGTTATGATGAGGCATTTAGCCTAGCTAACACGACATGAGGTATTCAAGCGGAAATATGAACGATCTAAATTTTTAAATGCCATAGTCAGGGCATCCAAACCCAATGGATGCCATAGTCAGGGCATCCAAACCCAATGGAACATGTGGTGATTACTTGTCTGCGAGAGAAAACTGAGTTTGCAACCAACTGGTGAGTTGTGGAGAAATAGCCGCGAGCTGAGTTTGTGCAAGAGACACCGGCACACGAGTATATGTTTGCACATGGCAGAAGGTAACAGCGCCTAAGTCTTTCATAAAGCGAGTAGCAAGCATAACACTCGATTCATTGACGATTTTCTAACTGTTCAGTCAGTAAGGGATTAGGCCAGAAGAAACGGAGAATTTTTCATCCGTATTTTTCTAGTACGCCAATCACTCTCGAATGTTCAACTTACTATTCATCAACGTCAAAACAGGAGTTTTTAATGCTCTTGCGACTAGATCATTGTCTGAGTACAAGAGGCTCTATACGAGTCCATATGAATAGTATGAATGAATGTTATTGTAAAGTGTATCAATACAGAAAGTGCAAATATAATTTGATCAATTTAGAACGCCGAGGTGAATAAGATGCTGTGCATTCTCAGTAGCCGGTGATGACCACAGACTCCACAGGTTTGAAGCTTTTGTTAATAACGAGTCTGCGTCTCACTATACTTTTTTCATTTGAAACGATCCCAAAAGCATTTTTAGCGATGCTCAGCGCTAAATGTCGATACAATGTTCACTTTGAGTGGGAATCCACGACGAAAGCAAGATGAGAAGTCCCGGAAAAAATTGAAGCTTTCAAATTATTCGTAATTAACTTCTTTTTACGGAATAAAACGATTCACTACGAGAAAGAACGAGATATGCCGGTTAATTTATAATGTATAGAGTATAGTTCATAAATGAATTTTGTTCCGAAACTTTCTGACGTGTTCATAATTTTTTTCTTTTGTTTTTTGTTCTTAAAAAAAGTAACATTCCACCTTTGCATCGTTAAATCTGTTAAATTGGTTGACGATTGGACTGGAGCTGTTTCTCCAGAGAGTATTTGAATATACCTGCTATTTCCAGAGAAATTAAATGTCGTTATGTGGGTCTTAAAATGGGTGGGCAATTTAATCAATGACAATGGCAGACAAACATTGCTAATCTCACAACTGCTTAATTAGTAATAATCAAGAGTTCATCTAATTATCCGTGATTGAATTCTTATCCAGGACGCAATTATCATTCCGACCTTAAAACTTTATTTTGGGTCAAATGGTTTTGTTGTCGCCTTAATTCATTCAGCGACGTTTCATCTATCGCCACACTGTCCCTATCATTAGGACATGAGATTTGCGAGACTCAAAGGTTTGTTTTCAGAGAGACAATTAAAAGATTTGTTGTGATTTGAATTCATAACACGCATTATCATTTCATGTGAGCGTCATGATTATTTTCATTAAATTCCCTAGCTCGTCCAACTCCATTTTTTGTAGCTGCATGTAGCCTTTTAAGCTAAAACTATTTACTTCAATGTTCACTATAATTCAATTTAAAAATATATATATCATCAATTTTCCAGCATGAACAATATTCGTCTTATTTATGGATCATAAAAATCCAGTTAACGACAAAAATACTTTTACGTTCTAATAATCAGGTCATTCAAAAATTGTGAATTCTGAGTAGGGTGCGTCAGCGGACAACATTTGCCAGTCATGTCTTATTTTCATTTTCTGGCCAGCGTTGTTGTGAACAACTGCTACGGTAGGTGTAAGATGCCAAGTTTTTCTCTATAATTCAATTATTATAATGTAATTGAATGAATAAAAGTGTAACTGTCAAAACTGAATTAGCGCTTGCTCTCAATATTCTTTCGATACTGTTTTATGCTATTTTGTCATGTTATTGCTATGCTATGTCATGTCTTTATTCTAATGACCATCATGCACTCGGGAGTTGATCGGCGCCTTCATTCCTCAATACATCAATTAACATATTGAACATTCATATTCTTTACCCCTACCTACATAATACAGATTTACACTAATTAGGAAGGGGACGTTACACTAATTAGGAAGGGGACGGCCGTTTGTAACTTGTAAATCCAATCAGCCCCTTTGGCCACCCTCACTCTTTACAGTCAAAGATTAACAGTAATAGACAGTTGCGCAGGGTGGCCGAGTGGTAACAGTTAAGAGCATCAAGATTAGAGTGACAAGTCTTTGGTTCGATTGCAACAAACTACAGAAGTCAGACGGCGAGGTAGCCAGATATTTGAAAACAGCAAGATGTGAGCAGTGAATTGCTAGCTCAAAGCCCCAGCAAATTGCACACATTCCTAATAGATGGGCCTTATCACGGCCGACACAAACACTAACACATGCTTTAGCTATCACCCAAGGACTACTACACACAGGACATGCATAGCCTATGTCCAGCCTCTGCTAGCAGAGGCGATCGCCAACACTATGAAAATGCTGGTGTTTTAGTGGCATCAACAAATGATATGCCCATAATTGTTTCATACAATAGTATTACAATGTGTGTAGTAGTCCTTGGTCAGAACCATAGACTTTTTTGCCAGTTTTGAAGTTCAAAATTTTGTACTAAGCAAAGTAGGTACCATTTTCCTGCCTTCATACACTGATAAAAAAAATATTTAAATGGAGTCAGTATACATTTACTCATAACATTCCGGCAAAAATTCTATTGCTCTGATAAATATAATGCCTTTGGATTCAACTCTTAAACAATTGTATGAAACAATTATGGGCATATCATTTGTTGATGCCACTAAAACAACAGCATTTTCATAGTGTAGGCGATCGCCTCTGCTAGCAGAGGCTGGACATAGGCTATGCATGTCCTGTGTGTAGTAGTCCTTGCTATCACCATAAATCCTTTTGAAGGGGCTTCAAGATTTAAAGGAGATAACGTAGACCTTTGTTGGAATCTATTTTTCTCCAAAATTATGTTGTCAAATAATCACATGTATATGTCCAACAATCAATTTACCTGGTCCAATTATTTTACTGTTATACATTGATCTATAGCACCAGTAAATGGAAATTCCGTTTACATAAAATATCGAGTTTTTGGTCGTACGGAGGGGAATAATATAATTTCACTATATCATTCTTAATAATTCGCTCAATAGGCACAAATAACTCTCAGTCAGAAAGACGGGCGAGCACTCATAAAATTTTACAAAGCCTATGGATTCTTGTCAATATAATGTAGTTCACTCCGATGACACTTTAACCAGAGTAAACCTACCAAAAGGACTAGAGAAACGCATTAATTAAAGGAAAAATAAAGTTACAAATAGGAAGCCATTTTACTCTCTCCCAAAAAGAGGATCGGAAACCATAGACAAACTAAGCGTTTACATAAACATATTGCAGCCATGAGACCGATGCATGGGCAGCGTCGTCGGGAAGGCTCTCAGCACACAAATTATTATCATTATTATGAAATATCTCACGTCGTTAAAAACGGAAATAAATAAAGCTGGTAGTGGCTTGAACAAGCTTTAACCAAGCGTCTTAATACCTAATTAAAATAAATTCTTATATATATGAATTTAAATATATTTATTCAGCAAGTCAGTTAACTTAAGGATAGAAAATGCAGCTGTTAAAAACCGTACGTAAAATGATGCGGTGTTTGTCGTTTTAGTGTTTGATGGCGAAGAAATGATATTTCTGCAGCGTTTGTTGTCCGCGTTAAAATAAATTTTGTCATTCAATTGCACTAGTAGATAGTAAACGATGGAAACGAATAATTAATAAAATGCATACAGGGAAAAGGCTTAAAATTGCACGTGACAATGTCGATGCTTAAAGCGAAGCACTTAAGAGTATTTGCGGAAATCACGAGTACTTAGACCAATAATAATAAAAATGCAAGACAAATCGAGCAGAGCAGACTGGCAGGTTTCAAATACGGGTTGAAACAAAGAAGTGCAGTAAATAAAGGTAACGCACCAAAAATTTGGAAAGTCTTAAAACGGGGATGGGTAGAGGGAGAGAGTGAGTGCTATCCTTAATCATGAAATCCTCCGAAAATGAGGAAAAATTCCAGCACTTTAATTATGTGGAGCTAATTCAAAGCAGTCATGCATGCTCCAAAACTTATGATCTAGATGTTTGAGCGTTGTGAGAGGAGAGCGCTAATCATTTTAAAACTATGATTCGCCATTGAACTTGGGAAGGCAGATTGAAATTATGATTTAAAATTAAATAATTATCTATGTCAGATTAATACTAACTAATAATAGGAACAAATTTTTGAGAATTAGAATAGAAAAGAAGAATACGAAATCAAACCATACAAAGCATCAATAAATAAAATTCCAGTAGGAATGGTGTTGATGAAAACCAATCAAAAGGAAACCAAATTCTATCGAAGCCCCCGTGTACTAGTGAACGCGGATGGTAAAGCATGGCAAACTTTGTCTCGCCGAGTTTATCACTAGACTCATAACAATAAGTTACGAAGATCAAGTTCTACGTAACGAGGTACTACAGGGCGACAGGAAATGCTATCATCAGAAAGAGAGATATTTTTCGGGAAATCTTAGTGGTAAGCTTCTGAAAATTTCTTCAACAATGTGATGGTAGCCGAGCAGGTGATAGAGCGTCGCCAGGCGCAGAGTGCCCTCTTTCAGATGCTTATCTTCGAGGTGCTTCAGTAGCAGCCGAGCTGCGGTAGCGTACAGACGTCTCACTTGGTAGTAGCTCACGAAAAAGCTCATCACCTTTAAAATAACAAATAATTAAATGATATGAATCACATATAAAGACTTTATCTCAGTGCGGCTATCGCTCATCACAGCTTATGTGATCGGTTAGCTTTGGTCTCGCGAAAAATAAGGTTAGCTTTGGTTTTTCTCGCGAAAAAACACCTGAAATTGACGAGCGAACACTTACCATGTTACACACGTGACAGTTGACATTCTACTACATTCGTATTGAAATTATATACTTAACAGTTACAGTTATCTTAGAACCATTTTCCGAGTTTACAAAAGCGTGACAATTCATTTAAAAAAATGTATGTAAACAAAATCCAAACTTAAAATAAACAAGACATACAGGTTTGAGGCTAACAATAATAATAAATAATATGAGTGTTACTGACAATAAAAGAAGTAGGTATACAGGTCCTAGATCCGACGTGAAACAATTTCATCAGAGCGTTCAAAGAATTAATATTTCTGAACGGTTCAATACTTACTATGAACCTGTAATGCAATGAACAAAATTTCCTAAATTGACACGGACGTGATTCCTAGATATGGGTGTCCGGATTGTAAGTTATGCCTATTCAAGATGCATCACAAAATTCGTGAACATAAGCGCGTCATGTCAATACTCTAGTTGAGCTACTTTGTCACAAATTAAAAAATTTCAGCCGATTGAGCCAAGTAAACTCAATTCAAATCTGTAAATTATACGATAATAAAAAATGCATTGGTTGCTATAGTGGCTGGGAGCTGTACCTTGGCATCTGAGGGCTCGATGAGCTTGAGGATGGTTATAGCAATGCTGTCGAGTTCGGTGAGCACGGCGTCAGGGGGCAGCGGATACGAGGTCTCGGATGTACCGGAAGAGGGATACCAGTACAAGAGGCGAGGCACGTATGGGAAAGCCAGTGCCAAGCCTTTCTTGCAGAGTGCGTCAATGATTGCCATCTTGTGACGTTCCATCTACAAACAAACAAACAAACCAGTGCAAGGGAAAATGATGCTCTAGCTTATGTAGATGCTATTGTAGCTGCTGCACTAGATTTGTTTTTAACATGGAATATTTTCACTTAGAATCGCTAATACAATATGATTTACACGACTATTCTAAAAACGACTGATTACTCAAGATAAATCAGTAGGTCATTCAACTGGAAGATCAACAAATTGCTAATTGTGTATTTATTTCAATAGTAAATTAGTCGTAGGGAAATAATTCGAAGAAACTCACTTGCACCTTCGTTTTGTTGGCATCAGATCTAGCATCAAGCTTGGTGCCCAGAAAAGACAGTAGCTCGGGAAGGTCAACACACTTGAGAACCTGTGACGACGCTTCAACAACAGCATCTCGCCACTGCAGCCAAATGTCTCGGCGCCGCTTTATGCCAGACGACTCATCTTCTTCAGAAACTTCTTGGTTTTCTTCAGGTATAGGAGGATGCGGGTCTTCTTGTTGATCACATTGAGCTTCCACTTCAGAAGTTGCAGTTGTCGTGGTGGCTTGTTCAGGTTCTGAAGCAGCTTCCACAGTTGAGATGACTTCGGCTTCCTCGTTTTGGTGGCACGTGCAGAAGTCGTCGTAAGCTGCATACGTGCACACCGTTGAGGCTCCAAAGGGAGGAGTGTTGAAATGGTTGTCGATATTTAATAGTCTAGCCACATGAGTCTGTAAGAAATTCGGGTGCTCCTGACACACTTCTCGATACAGTGTTTCACTCGCACTGTACTCTGAAAAGTGAATGCATTACATTTAGCGTCGTGGAATGTCAAACGATTTCAAAGAGAGATCCAAGCAAAGAGAGAGAAAGAATTAAAATATTTATTAAAATCCAAGCAAGACTCCAATTGTTGCAAATATTCATTAATTAAAAAACTTTTAAACCTATAACATAGAACGACAAAAAAATGTGGTCTTTCTATTATTGGATAATACAGGATTTTTTTCCACAACCTGGTATTAGAACAGTAACTATGAATTTACAGTAATATAAATGATGGAAAGAGATCAAAACTTACCAAGTTTTGTGATCCAGTTAATCTTCATGTCCCTGACAGCGTCTGAGTACTCTGAGGTAACCTTGCTCTCCTTGCGAGCGTCGTCTCCTGCAGCAGTGGGACCGCGTTTCTTCCAGTTGATGGGCTCGCACAGCACGATGCGCAGGGGGTACAAGTCCTACGAACGTTACAAGTCGGCATAAGAACTCTCAGCTAAAGAAATTTCAAACATGATTTGATTTTCCCGAAGTGAAATCAACACCATGCTTCATAATATTTATGAACTGTAATAGCGCTTTTGTAAATTGTAAAATTAAAGGATTAAAACATTGATTTATGTAAGCTGAGTATGTGTTGGATTATTAAAGATTTTATTCAAACACAGTTTAGAAGGTTTGCACTCACCACTCGCCTGGCGAGATCATCCTTGGCGAAGCTGACTGTGCCGGACAATACATGGCCCGCTGACAGATTTAGTGACTTGAAAACTCTGAAAAACAGGACGAATTTATTTAGCGTGCATTATCAACACGCATTTTTTCATACTAATACGTAATGAGGAAATATTTAATACATTATATACAATAATTTCAACGTTGGCAGCAAATTCTTTCAGCTGGCATAGCACTATATTGGGCAATATAAAAATTTTAGACATAGATAATGGAGTCAAAAGAAAAGTAACGCAGATAGTATCTCCATGATTTACTTGTCTTGTAAGTTTGGCATATTGAAGAAGATGGGCACAATCTCGCCAGGCTGCATGACGCTGCAGCCCATTTTCTTGCCGCCGGTCAACGCGTTGTAATGAGTCGCATAGGCGTCTAGCTTCACCTAAACAAAAATAATACTCTTGTGAAAAAATTATGTCTTACAAATCGCACGATAATCTAGAAATTCGGAAGAGCCAAAATTCAAGTTTCTGCTTTGATTCCAACAAATTTCTGAAGCATGTGTCTCAAGTGGCGTCTCACTTGCTCATGCACCTTCATCAAAGAAAACCCTGATCAATAAATTCTCATCAGCTGAAAATTGAAACAATACCTAACTTTTCTAGCTTACCTAAAAATTATGTGGCGATATTTTCATGGAACATTTAGATAAAATAATAATTACGAATGTCGGACCGGCATACCTCTTGTGATAATTTAGTGATGATGGTCATGGGCATTTCCTGGAGCTTCTCGAGAAGTTCAGTTTTCTCGTGTCGAACGTGTTGCTTCACTACGTACTCTCCCTTGTCAAGCTTGATGCTGTACTTGTGACTGTATGCATCACCAGCTCCAAGGTATTGCTTCTTACTATCAAACAACATCCAGAGCTGAGACTCCACAGCGGACTCGTACAAGTAGTCGTTCAGTAGACAGCACTTGGGCTGCACCTATTGCCACAAGAAAAATAGTTCATTAAAAATTAGCACTGGTTGCAAAGTTGAAAAAGATGTGAGGCAGAAAAAAAAAACAAATGACCGAATTAATTGGCTCCTCTACGATGATGGTTGTCATATTTTCGTTAAAAGCTGCCCAAAATTTCTTGTTATGATTACTGAAATCAGAAGGGAAAATACCGAATTATTTACTGAATTCCAAAGCATTCACAGGAATTCGGTATATTAGAGGGAATTTTATTTTTAGTAGCGGAATTATGAGCATCATAAAACGGGGACGTGAGGGTTAGATCAAAACTTGAAATTTGATGTTAAAGCTGAAACAAGTAAATTCAGGTTTAATAGTTATTCACGGGGTACAATATAAGGACGGATAACACTCTTCAAAAGGCCGGAATTCAGAGTGTTAATTAAACTTGCGAAGCCATAAGATATATTGATCACATTGCCATTCTAGGGATACATCAACAGTCGTCCATGTTATTCCTAGGTATATAGAGTCTGATCCGTAGACAGAGCATTACACTGAACCGAACTTTAAGGTCTAGAAATCAACATTATAGAAGCCTCGCTTTACGTTTGTGTAAGCCGAACCTCAGTAGTTTTAGGGACCGACAGCGCGTAGGAGAGAACCAACTGATAGATCGGCCGCCCCACGGGTATGGTGTCCCTTAGGCCACCCAGCACCTCGATGCGAGACTCGTATGGCAACAGCGACTGTAGAAACGTCATTATAATTAGTTTCAATTTGAATAATAGACACAATTGATTGAAGATACTTAATTAAACAAAGTTAATTATTGCTACCTATTAAAAAATACTAACCTAAGTGCAAGTTTTATAATAAAATTACATAGTAATTATGAATATTGAGCACTGGAATCGCACGACAAATTTGAGAATGTTAATATTATGTCACTAAGTATTGCAAATAAGAAAGGAAAAGATTAACACGTCGCAATCTGTATTACAAGTGGCAATTGTTTTGAAAGTTTCTTACTATTAGTTCAAGGCCTCTGTCAACTAGGCATTCAGATCAGGCTATCTCGCGTAGAATATCTATAAGAGTAAATACGTCTGGCATTGACAGCACTGAACCGACGCAACCCTTATAGGTACGTTAGTGGCATCCCAGAAATTCTCATGTCTCCCCATATTGTAACTACCCGACACTGGTTTGTTCTACTTCAATGGCGATCAAGATGTAACCTTCACATGTTCTGTGACACGGTAATAGACAATATAAAAAATATTGTCCATCCCACACCATTCTGCCGGTCTGAATTAAACATCGATCGGGCAAATAAGTGATGATTCGATCAACCAGGAAGTCAGCGACAACACTGCAGTAACCATCATAGTTAGCAAACTATTTACTACGGCAATAAATAACCTCAGATATACAAAACAAGACTAAAACTTACCTGGACGTGATGTTTGACAACAGCTTGGGCCCAGATCTCTTCAGACCGTAGCTTGGAGATAACATCAACGCGCTGCACGGAGCTGTTTGAGAAGAGCGTGATGTTGTCGCTGGTGGGCCTAATGCCGTGGAATGACACGGAAAATTCGATGGTGGTGTCGTGGGGCGCTGCCCACCAGCGGGCTACACACAACTCCAGGGTCAGGCCAGGGTTCACAGCAAACGATGTCACTGATTGCTCCTCGGGGTACAAGCACGAGAACGTCTGCACCCAGGAAGAAGATAATTTAGTTAGGAAATAAGGTATACTCTAATAAATATCAAGTGTTTAGTGAAACTAACGGCGAAAAAGTGCAGAGAATACACTGTAACACATTTCCGTCACGTAAGCTATTACAAGTACAGGAGCGTCATGATATTAAGATATAATTAATACAGCCAAATGATAACGCTAAAAAAGTTTCCAACCAATCGGTAAGAATTTCGTGCCTCAGGAAAATTGTTTAATCAAGTTTGAGATAAGAGAGTACAAGTTTGGCAAAGCCATTTTTCAAGACGCAGAGTAATAAGCATTTATGTATTTCAATTTATTGTAACTTGGCAAATCAGTATAAAAAACTCATGTCACCAAATAATACGCCTTCTCTTCCGTGTCAAATGACTTTACTTTCCACCAGCGCTAAGCAAACTAAACCGTTTTTCTGTCCTCATTCTTATTTGGTGAAAGTTCCTGCCTTAAATTTTAAGCCCGTCTACGTCATACCTCATTTATTTTCAAACCAACGTAATACTTCCATAACATAACACATAAATTACTTTAATTTGTCATTTAGCTTAGACTAGAGGAGCCAAAGGCCCAAAACCTTAAAATAAACCTTAAATGCCCTACCTTGTAGTGGTCGTAATTAAGCACACAGCACTGAGGGAAGTACTACCTTGTAGTGGTCGTAAGTAAGCACACAGCACTGAGGGAAAAGCTGCACTGCATGAAGTGTCATGCGTTGGTTTTGGTCGCTGTTGCTCGACTTGATGGCAAACTGCGCCCACGATGCGCCTTCTGGTACTCTCACGAACAGCCTTCGCACGCAACCGGCGCGATACACTTCCGGTTGGCTGCTCGGGACATCAAATTAACATTACTTTACATATACTTCAAGTAATATTCAATGAAGGCAAAATTACTTTTAAAAATATGGCTAGATAAATAGCACGTTTTGAAGAATTTGGAGCTATACATGATGCCAGATCATGTCAAACACAAACACAAGTTGATGATCTTCTAAGATAGCAAATGCAATCAAGTACCTGCTGCTATCCAATAGCAACCGTCAATTTTCGGTAAAAATTGAATTAATCAATAGAAGTAGGGGGATACCCCCCTGTCTAATTCTATTATATTCAGAGGGGATACCTCATTCTATATATACTAGTATCACAAACAAGTACCTCTTGATTGAGAATACTATCCATTCTGAGGGGTTACCTCATTCTATATATACTATCACAATCAAGCACCTCTTGATTGATAATTATATACATTCTGAGGGGATACCTCATGCTATATATACTATCACAATCAAGCACCTCTTGAAAAAATATCCATGCTCGAGCTCGACGATGGGTACGACCACAGTGACGGGAATATCAAAAAGTGGACCTCGTTGCACAGCTCCAGCAACGTAAGCCCGAATGCTTGTGAAGTGTACGCGGCCACGCTCCAGACCGTGAGGGTTAATACGCACCTGCAGGAGGAAGAAGAGCCGATATATGACTGGTTCTTAAGATTTAGTGATTGCTCAATTGTAAGCTTCTCAAAGGAAATATAATAACTCTCCTACAAAAAATAAGCTTGCTTTCATATATTAAAAACTTAAAAAAAGCTTCAATCATTTCCAGTTCTGCAAACACCAAACAGCGATGCAGCACAATAACACAAAGCGAGTTAATCACAAATAAAGTAATGCACAAACTTGTGTCACCTTCAATTAATCAACAATTTGTTGCAGAATGTATATTTGACTGCACTATCACCAAGTCCCAAGTGATAATATAGATTAACCTAGCAATAGATCAATAAATTTTCATTGCACTTATAAATCTAAGAAAAAATTTTAAAGTAACGGAGAAGTACTGACGACGAGAGAGCGCGGCGTGTAAGACATCTGGAGGCAGTCGGGGCAGCTGACCCAGGGCGCGTCGCACGCCAGCACGAGGTCCAGGTTGAGGCTGCGCTTCACCTCATCATCTGAATGATAGCAAAGATAAGGCATTGCTATGCTTCACCTCATCATCTGAATGATAGCTTAGATTGGGTACAGGCAGCAGTAACCGGTACTTCGATATGCCAATGAAACGATATTAACATCAATCTTTTCTTTCATCGTTAAAGCAAATAAGCGATATTAATTCAGAAAAAAATGACAATTTCAAATACCAATATATTCACACTGCGAAACTTCATACAATTAACAGCGTTTCTGTTGTGTTCTTATAAGCATTATAAGGAAATGTGTGAAATATATGAAAATGTTCGCCTCACCTCCTCTGGCTTCATCGAATTGAATGGGCTCGACGGTGACGCTGACATCAACACTCTTATTGCCGAGCCAGTTGCGCAGATATATGCCCTTCTGACTCTTGTTTCCACACTCTATCACGAAGCGCATTTTGTCCTCAGGCGCCATCTTGGATTGGTCTGCTGCACTGTTCTCCAGTAGATATTCAAAAGCTTTTTCCACCTAGAAACGGAAAATCCGTTAAAGTTATCCATTTATATACATCAATTTAACCAAAGTAAAAACTGTAAATAATTTCACGAAATGTACATAATAAAATAATATATATCATTCTAAGTAAAGAAATGAGAAATAACACAATAAGTGAACCGTTGGCGGGACATAAATTGGCGGGATTGGAATTGTAATCTGATAGAGATTTAGAAAAGGTTCATAATAAAATAATATATCTCACTGTAAGCACTTAGTGAAATACTGAATACGTACCACAGAAGGCAAACTGAATAAAATACACGAGAGTGATTGTAATCTTTACCTGAATTATCGAATTTTTACCTGAATTATCGAATTTTTACCTGAATTATTGTAATTTTTACCTGAATTAGTCCATGTCCCTGGACGAAAGGTTCGAGGTCGAGCCTGAGTGCCGTGTTCTGTATGGCGCGTCGCACGCTGTAGGGCGTGTAGCAGCGACCCGCCTGCCGCAGCCCACTCAGCAGCAGCGCCGCGCACCCGGCCGCGTGCGGTGACGACATGCTGTCAACACGTGCATTTACACTAAACATATAGAGATCTTCAAGAGATAATTAATTAATTTAAAACTTGTGAAGACATAAGAAGATAGAAATTTATTCAACACATGGAAAGACATTTAAGAAACACGAATTATTTATAACACGATATTTAAGAAACATGAATTTATTAAAGACAGTCAAGAGGATACGAATTTATTCAAAACATGTGAAGATATATAAGAAGATTACAAATCATCTAAAACATGAAAATACAGTAAAGAAGACATAAATTTTGCACGGCGATCATAATGTTTTAGAAATGCTTTCATTTCATTTTGTTGTTTGGAATACAAGGATAAGGAATTAATATGGTTTTGTTTCCTGTCTGTCAACTATTTCAAAAGCCAAAAAATGAAAGCCAATTTGATTAACAACATTTTCTGGTTTTCAAGAAACTTCAAATTTTCAACATCAAATAATAATTCTTCTTGAAGTTATATTCATATATCACTGAAAGTAAAACGCAATATTCTGCAGCAATGAATTAAAAGGAACAAACGACTTTTCATATCCAGATGTTTGAAAGTAAACCAGAATTTATTTTACAGCAATGAAACAATAGCAAGCGATACAATAGATGAAGTATCATTGCCAGACCTGGTACCGTTGAGCAGCTGCGAAGTTTTGTTGGTGAAGGAAGGCATGCTGGTGATGGCGCCCCCAGGAGCACAAACACTCACACCGCGCCCCCCGTCAGTTGTGGGCCCTCGCGACGACCACGTGTACGCCGTGCCTGAGGTTAGCAAGCACTTCATACTAATTCAAATAACTCTCACCACAGGATATTAATATTTACTTAAACAGCTTCATATGAAAAACACTATTGTTGAAGAGATTTCTCAATATATGACTAATATTTCTTTGCAAAAACAGAAATTAAGTAATAATCAAATTGACAAGCGATATTCACAAAAAGACTTTGATGCGTAATTATAATTACAGAAGATAATTAGAGCTTGAAGAATTAACAAGGTTCTAACGTATATAAAATGCAATTAAGGCTTCACTGAGCGAGACAAACGCACCAGGCAGTTTGTCCATCATGCTGTACTCGGCCCTCATCATGTCTGGGGAGATGTAGGCCCCGATGCCGATGATGCAGTCGCTGTAGAAGTCAGGAGGCGACCCGACGGTAGACAGCCCAGGTCCGTGGTTACTGGCACTCGCCACCCACAAAATGCCATACTTGTTCACCACGTCACACGCCATTTCGCCCAGACGTCTGCAAAAAATATCCACGTGTGAGAAATACTAATTGTTGACTAAGGCTTCTGAAACTCTTCTTTCCGAGAGGGCCATGCTAGACATATATGAAACTTCTTGGGCCAGAATTTAGGATATGCAGCATAAAGATTGTACACCAAAGGGACTTGAAATTCTACACATGTGTGCACATGAATTGCAAGGTAACATTAATAATATATAAAGCCAAAAAATCTTTTACGTACTGGCTCGTTGTACCTGTTCAACTTAAGATCCACCTCATTCAAAATATCCATCCTTAAATTTATACCCAAATAGGGGGGCTAAAATTAGCCATTGGGCCCAAAATATGCAACTGCGAAATGCATTACCAGCAACGAAAGAGTTTTGGAACCACTGGCTGTGTGCCTAGGACCACTTAATTAGGTTTATTCAAAATTTTTACAAAAATCATCTCTGAAGTAAAAGCAATATTTGTTAAATAGAAATAAATTTTAAGCTGCCCGCATAAAATGCAAGGTCCATATACTAGAAGATCTACCGCTATTAGTGATCTAAATACCAGGTTAATTAAATGGCTAAATACAGGAACCATAGGAGCTGTACAAGTTTAACTATAATAACATCAGCCATGATTAACTAATGCAAAGAATAAAGAAATGACCCATAGAACATAATTTCCTCAAACACCTTAAAATAAAACTGCAAAAAACAACGTCTTTAGTTCAATGATTATTTAAAATAAATACAATTCAAATAGTAATTGCAAGAAAAGTGAACTAACAACTGGTTTTAACATGTAATGAAGCAACCGTTCGCCATAAGCAACTAAACTTAATTGGCACAACTTTACTGAACTCAAAATTTTCATAGCAGAATATCCCAAATACACCTTCGGCAATCATATGTAGTACCTACATAAATACACATGATCGGCTGTCTTCCAGCTATTTTAGCCAAAATAATTCCCAAACAGGAAGAGATTTTATGCAAAACAGCGGACTGATTGGTAGTCAGGGTAAGTAGAGTGTATTCTACTACAGTCCGAAGTTGATCTAAAACTCACCCTGCAACAGCAGAGTGTGAGTGTTCACCGTAGCTCATGTTGATGATATCTACTTTATAAAAAGGATTATCCATGACCCATGACATCGCACGAGACAAGGCAGTGCCAGTCTCCATACCGTGCACTCGACTGTCTCCTGGAAGGACAAAGTTCATTATGGAATTAATTTCAGAATTAATATATTGTCTTTTAATGAGAAGCCTGACAAAAGAATTGGAGGATCTCTCGAGTATTTTGGAAAAATTAGTAGGACTGCCTCACAAAGATGAACCTGCTTGTAGAAAGCTTTCATGGATTCAAGCAACCAGCTTGAGCAACTCAGACACAATGATTTATACATATACTACTATCGGGTAAACTATAAATTCATAAAATAGGGGTTGGCTTTTTTAAATTATTAAATGAATGACTGTAAGGTATTGGTACTGTGAACAGAATGGCATGATAAATCTATGCACAGTAAGGAAAAACGGCTTGAAAACTTATTTAAATAAATACTAAAAGAAATGTGGGAGAAAGTTGTACCAGTTGTTGTAAATAAATAATAAAAGAAATGTGGGAGAAAGTGGTAGCAGTTGTTGTACAGTAAATAAATAATAAAAGAAATCTGGGAGAAAGTTGTGCCAGTTGTAAATAAATAATAAAATAAATCTGGGAGAAAGTTGTACCAGTTGTTTTAAATAAATACTAAAAGAAATGTGGGAGAAAGTTGTACCAGTTGTTGTAAATAAATAATAAAAGAAATCTGGGAGAAAGTTGTGCCAGTTGTAAATAAGTAATAAAAGAAATGTGGGAGAAAGTTGTACCAGTTGTAAATAAATAATAAAAGAAATGTGGGAGAAAGTTGTACCAGTTGTTGTAAATAAATAATAAAAGAAATCTGGGAGAAAGTTGTAGCAGTTGTTGTAAATAAATAATAAAAGAAATCTGGGAGAAAGTTGTGCAGTTGTAAATAAATAATAAAAGAAATGTAGGAGAAAGATGTAGCAGTTGTTATACAAACCGATAGTTATGGAAACGATCTGAGCGCCGGGAGCCACGCCACAGCGCTCGGGCTGGCCAGGGAAGTGCGCTGCAGCGATCGACGACACGTGCGTACCGTGACTTGCTGTAATAGAATATAAATCATTTAACCCATCTAGGTAATATTTCGGCAGCATATTTACAATATCTAGGTAATATTTCGGCAGCATATTTACAATATCTAGGTAATAATTTCGCAGCATATTTCCAAGATCTAGGTAATAATTTGGCAGCATATTTCCAAGATCTAGGTAATATTTCGAGCAACTTTGTCCTATCGTCACAAAAAGAAAAAAAGAGAAATTCGAAGCCAGAAGAAAAGCTAAATAATTTTAATTGAGATTAAGCTATTGAACAAATTCACCTGGAATCTTTTTGAGACAAATTATTCGAAGATACAAAAAGTTTCCAATTTTATCAATTGCTTCGTTCTTCATCCCAGCAATTGCATGAGGAATGCAAGTAAATTTTTATAATTTCGAGAACGTTGCCGTAGTTATATGTTTACTCACAGCACATGCCAACAACTTCGAGAACGTTGCCGTCGTTATGAACGTTTATGGAGACTGTGAAGCTGTCTCTGGCGTTGAGGAAGCTCCACTCATGAGTGTGACGATACTCGCCCAAGTGAACGCCGCTTTCCAAGTCACCTTTTTCTGACGTGTCTATGCACGCGCTGTTTAATAAAGAAGACAATCATGAGTAGCATACTTCAATTACTCACTTAGACAGAGCATAATATTACAGAGTTTGCTTGCATTGTTTGTCTGGTGTTTGAAATAAGTTATTCAATTCAAAATGACAGGGTGAAATAGTTAATTAATCTGAATTTTATCCAAAGTATGAAACAGATTTCTCACCGCCAACATTTTCCATCATGATAGACAACACAATCATATGCTGGCCCAATATCTTGATGCTTCTTGATAAGCGTTGACAAAAGAGCCACTTCAGCTTCAGCTTCTTCCTTCATTTGCTTCTCGAGGAAGCTGGAGTAGTTAACTGACTGAGAGGGTACAGGACCTGGTGTGCCGCTGCTCTGACAACCTGAAAAAAAGCTTTTCTATTGCACTTTGAGTTACTCTATGACCTATTGCCATCCTGTTCCTGTACTTAAAGCCTATTCCTCACTAACTATCCAAGCATCAAGTTAAAGTAATAGGAAAAATATATAATGCATTAATATCACAATCTTAAGTTGACTACTTTATTCAATGTTTTTTTTTTTAAATTGGAGGTTTGTTTTAACAGCTGTTCCTATTAAATTACAAATTCTTGATCTTCAACTAACGTTTGAACCATAAAAAAATAAAACAGGGAAATCAATTTTTCCGATCGCAGCGCATAATTTATGTTAATACAAGCACGCTTGATCACCCATGGCAGTGTTGCTGTCAGAATCAGCTGGCAGAGTATCCTGAGAGCAGCATCCCAGGAGTAGACCTTTGCTTGCACCTCCTTCACATGAACTGGATTCCTGTCATGCAAAATTAAGATATTTAGATTAAAGCCAAGTAAAGAAAAAAAGTGGTTCGAGGCAATAAAAAAAATTAATTTTTTATAAAAATTAGATCATTGACATGGTGTTTATGACTACCATTGCTTAGAAAAACAAGTTGCATGGAATGGCATCAGTTCGTCATTTTATATTTATTGGAATAAAATTAATTTGTTTATTATATGATGATGGCCCCAGAGAAAAAAAGCTTTCTTAAGCCCCACTCACGTTGTCATCTGCAGAAGATGCACTTGCCAGGGTAGACACAGAATTGTTATGTCGTTGCTTCTGCAAAGAACAGGTACCTTAGAATTAATGAACATTTTATGGACCACACTTGCACATTTATTTGAAGGCTGAAGACAAATACACATTCCATCAGCATTTTTGTACTTTGTCTAGTCTACTAGTACCAGATAACATAATGCAAGTTGCAAAATTTATTCACAAGCTTCATTCCATAAGAAAAATAATATTGATCCAAACCTGTACTTTTCTCATTGCATCCTCTTGTAACTTTTTGTGTTGTGGTTCAAAGAACTGTTCCTTTCGTTCCTTCATAAGCTTTTCTCTGAGTTTAGATGGGTAGAGGGAATACGCAGATTTGACACCAAGGTGAAACTGACCACTTGGATTGTGCCATGATGATGGAATCTAAGCATATCAAAAACAGAATTTGAATTTCAAAGAGAAACATGTAGAATGAAGAAGTTGTCAGGCATATGAAATATCTCAAATATTTTGTGCAAAATGGAATTATATAATTATTGTTTAAAGTACCTATATATTATAAATGAAAATTAAATTTTTGATTAAAGATGAAACAAGTATTTAGAAATTAAAAAAAGCAAATATTTGTACTTTGAGCGTTCTGCCAGTGAGACCAGGTAATGTGCCATCGGCATTAGGGGCGCGCACAACAGATGTGTCGACATCACCAGCTCCAGAAGCATCAAGCCGGTCTAAAATCTTCACAGTGCCATTTGTGCAAGTCTGTAATGATCAAAATCATTCCATTAAAAATTTAGAAAGAAAATTTAAGACAAGAGAGCATGTATATATTATAAAATTTTCATCAAATCTTGAAGATAAAATAAAAAGAAAATTAATTTTCTCTTACATCTACCCTAATAAAGAATCAATAATCTTTATCAGCATGAAATTAACAAACATAGTCATTCAAAAATATACAAGAAGCCCTTATATGAGAGAAAGGTATGATCATACATTTCAAGCAGCAAGACAATAACAAAGAGTAGTCAGAGTGTGAATGGCCTTGGCCACAATTTTTGAACAAAATTTCTTTGTGCAAGTATAGTATATCTTTACACTGTTCCCATAAAACATACGCTGGATATCATGAGTAGAGACCTTAATTAATTGATAATTCCTATTTCCATACAGTTGAAGAACAAAAAGGAAATTGTTACCCATAGAGATTAAACAACTAAAATACCTGTAAACCAGGAGCAGCTGGGTCAACACCGCTGTCAAACACTGCTATTACAATGCCTGTGCCATCATACTTGGGGTACTTGTTCAGAAAAGACAAAATCCCTGTCTCCTTCCTGAAAACAAATATATTTAAATACATTTAAAAAATCCCTTGGTTGAATTCTAGATTGAACTGGATTAAAGAGTTCTATACATATAGTGTTGCATAGTATATATTGCTTTTCCACATCAATGCAAGAAAGCCATCAATGTAGTTCTGGCTGATCACAATATTTTTACAGATGATAATAGAAATGGAAACACTTCTACAATCAATGAAATGAAAATGTATTGACATGGCCTGTGTTCTAATTATTTGAGTTGCTTCACTTCTGCTCCCTTCACATTTGCCTGTGTTCAATGAGACTTTAAAGTAAACTTGGCTTAAAGTTTTTGGCCCTTTTTACAACACTTCTCTTTAACTTTCCCTTCTTGTTTGTCTGTTTGTCTGTCTGTCTGCTACAAATCTTGTAATCGAAATTTAACACACTTCTCCTTATTCTATCGATCTGAAATTTTGCATACTTGTTTAAAGTTGGAGACAATGCATGAATCAAATGTCAGAATAAATGATTTTAAAAAGTAAAAAAATTTTTTTTCAATATTAAAAAAATTGAAAAAATAATTTTGTCAGCTACAAATATTATAACTGATATTTAACACACTTTTACCAGTCTAATTGATCTCAAATTTTGCACATTTGTGTGAAGTCAGAGGCAATGCATGAATCAATTAACAGAATAAATAATTTTGAAAAAATTATATATTAAAAAAATTTATATATTATATATATTTAAAAAATTGAAAAGTAAATTTTTTTAATTTTCGAAAATTAGATGAGAAATTCATTGTGCATCTGTAAGATTGGAGATACTGGATTCTTTGGAAGTGTTGTCTTTAAAAAGTAATTTTTAAATGTATATTATTACAACAACAAATAATTGTAAAATGCCTAGCAGTAGCAACCTTTGAAAATAATAAAATTCAGTAATTTGTAATGATGTGACTGATGTCAAACAGTCAAACCAACATCAGTTGAAAAGCCAAAAGGTCAGGTCAAAAGGCCATTTCTTAGATCTGTGAACAATTCACAAAAACTACAAAAATCAATGACAGGCCAAAACAAGCAATAGCAGGCATATTCTTTAATGTCAGAGCTACTATACTGAAAATAAATGAAAATGCTGTAACACATCACTTGAAGAATTATGAAAATAATGAAGTGTTAGAAATTAGAATGCCCTATTCTCAAATCTCAGTTCAGAATTCATTAACTACTGCTATGATAACTTTATTAATAGATATTTTTTCACACTTGTTGCCATAGTTCACTACCTACCTACATAAATTGTAAAGCTAGATCTTAAAAGAAAAAATATTTTATGTAAGTATTTATTAAAGGCAATCAAAATGAATACTCCTGCAGTGTCTGGAATGATGAATCATCAAATTTAAATAATTTGAATGCCATATTTCACACTTGTTTCCATAGTTCACTACCTACATAAATTGTAAAGCTTTTCAGATCTTAATAAGAAAAAATATTTCATGTAAGTATTTATTAAAGGCAATCAAAATGAATACTACTGCAGTGTCTGGAATGATGAATCATCAAATTTGAATAATATGAATGCCATTTTACGTAAATTAATAATAATACCAAAACAAATACCATTAGCCTACTGTCATATAGTTACAGACTTACACTTACAAGTTACAAGTATAGGTAAATATATAGGTATACAATAATAAATTATGATATAATTCTACACGGAAATTGACAGAATATAACAGCAGGTAGGGCTAAGCAGGTAATACAATTAAATTAACAATCTTACAGAACATTGGATGGAATGCAATGAATGTCGAATGATGAGTCATTCAGTGAATGAGAATTTGGTAATACTAATAAGTGAGTAATACTAGTAATACTAATAGGCTTAGAAGTAATTGGCAGGTTTATAAAATAGTAATAAATAGTAAAACTTTTAATTGTGTGACAGATTGTCTTAGACATTTAATTTTGTAGCAAAAGCTCTAAGTGTATAAAAATCTAATAGAAAAGACTGTTCTTTTAAAGAAGCTACAACATTTTCTGTCCAGTCACCAGTGTCCGGGCTCTCAGGACCCACTCCCATGCTCCCAGCTACCGTCAACAGTCAAGTTTCAAACATTCCTTCAGAAAATCTCTGTCACGGTAAATTGTATAAAAGTATGAATAACAAGACGAATGATTCTTAGGATACAAGGAATAATACCGATTGACATCAAAACTTACTTCGGCAGAAGGCTGGAGACGGGAAATTCAGGCATAGATTCCACAGACATCGTCTTTCTTCGCAGCTATTCCCTTCAGCTTAGTCAGCTGCGCGTTAGCAAAGGCGGTCGCAGTATCCTTTGTTTACATGAAGCGCATCGCTCGTTTACCAGTGTTCGTTAGATGTTGATCGCTTATTGCATCCTATGTAATAACTTGACCTCATCGGAAAGCACCAAAAATAATAATTGCGAAAGCTGTCGAAATTCGATCAATGAATGAAGAAAGAGTAAAAATTACAATGATATATTTTTCACAGTTTTTTCTCAAAGCAAACAATCACTGTAAGGACACTTGACACTAAAGATGACAACCGTTCAGTAATCTACATGTGTGGAGTATTAAAGATTTGATTCCTAATCAGAAATCAGGTGCCTATCAGAAAAAAAAATCTAACAACTATGAACTATAGTATTACTTGGCAAACTAAATTTGTAGGCAATTTCGATTAATTTAAGTTAAGTCATCCAATGTCAATGCAAGCAATTATATCTACTAGACACAGAGCCCCAAATTTTTATCAAAAACAAAACAGTTTTGAAGTATTAATTTGGTAATAGAATATTGCAAGTTGTGGTTTGACCGGTATTTTACGGTTTTTATTACCGAGCATGCATGCGACCAAAGTATCATTGACCTTATCGACGGTACTCTATATCGAAAATCCTCTCTTCAGGCTGAGAACCAACGTTAAAACTTGGAAAAAATATAACTCAGTACTCACAGCAGTTAGTGACAGCGAGCGCATTTTCTCGTTTCTGTATCTAGGATTTATCTATTCCTGTACCGGTACCTATGAACTGTGCAAATCATCTAGGAATATCCTGTAACTGTCGCCTTCATTAGAGCAATACCTCATCCTATTATCTGGCTTGATATTATTTACAGGACGCATTTGGCGACTGAGGGATCGAGTTCCACTTAAAATTAATTAGCTTGCGAGTAAAAAGCAACATACAAGACAATTTATTGTCAAAATCATCCTAAGATTATAATTTTTTCGTACCGAGCTGTCAGCCATAACAGAGTCCTTTAACCGAGCTGTTAGCCATAAAAAAAACTGATATCAACATTGTAATCCATTGAACTTGTGATCATCCACGTTTTTAAGATTCTGGCAAGCATCAAGTAAGTTACTAATTTCATGCGCAGCAGTGAATACAAGTGATTAATTCAAGGATTACTACTACCAAATCTGGCTAAAGCATCCTGTTTTAAGCAAATGTTACAAAAACGTCCATAACATTACATACATTAATGATGTGCGATAAAGACAGGTACAAGAGTATATAACAAAAACACTCTTCAATTATTTATATCTGGAAGCATTTCATCATTATCAGATTCTTCCATATCCTCTCCGGAGACGGCAGGAACATCAGGGTCTTCAACTTCAACCTTGGTAATATGTTCTTGATATCCGTCGTCATCATTTTCACCGTCATTATCATTATCTTCATCATTGTCATCGAGAGTCATGACTTTTGCCAGCTGCATGCTGCCTTCGTCATAGAAGGCATAGAGCGTGAAAGAGTCCTTTGGTTTGCCCTGGCTGTCGTAGCAGAACGCATGTAAGCAAGGATCGCACAAGTGAGAGCGAGGATCACTAAGCTGACTGTAGCCGATCACCACCCACCTGCGTGGAAGAACACCAAGTTTTTGCGCATTAAGAAAAATGTTATACTTGAATCATCGATGATTTTAATATGATATAAAAAATAAAAATAAAATGATATGATCTCATAAATGATATAAATAAAATAAATTTTAAAAATAATTTCAACAATTTTAAATGTTAGATTATACTGGTTGTCCAAGTCTCTAAAAAATTGTGGTACATTTCCACACTAAAAATTTTCGTTGCAAATAAAATAAAATTGAAATCAACTAATACATAATGGATTATATGCGCGATTTATGGAAGGATTTGAATGCCCTATCATCAGACAGTTTATTTAATGCGCTTAATTTGCTTTTACACGATAAATTTTCAGAATATTTAGAAAGCTGAGTGAACTAGGAGCGCGAGGTATGCCTGGAAGCTCGAGACGCACTGTGCGAGGTTGTGATGGCAAGTGTAGCACCTGACGCTGAGTTTGGAGGCGTGGCCGCGGACCAGAGGATACTTCGAGACGTCGGGCACGTCTGTTTTCTCCTGCAACCTGGCGTAAACACAGTGGAGGATATTTTAAGGTAACTAGGGTTAAATTATTATTCAATTATCATTTCATTTATCGTAGTTTCGGCAGCTGCTAAGTTTTTGATACATGCGGGTAGGATTAAAGACTAGGAAATGATCACATTTGTTTACCATAATTGCCCCTCTTAGGTCCGTAATCTTACCAAAAGAGATGTTAGTAAAACCATGAATTTTCATTACAATCGTGATTCTGACTATATCGACTTGATTAACCGTATTAGAAATGAAAAACAAACCTGATGTCAGTAAACGTGATGAGATGTTCACAGCTTCCCTGATGCAGGTACAAGTAAGGATAACCTAAACGCAGCTTCAGTTCGTTTAACTTTGTTTTTTCCATAGAAGCGGTCTTTAGTTCACCTGCAAACAACACAAAAATTTAGACAAAGAATAGAAAAATATTCTATGAGCTTTCTTAGTAATGTTTAAAAATGCATTTCATATGACATTAACCAAATTACATTTAATGATAAGAGATCTATTTGTCTAATGTGACTAATAATTTCAAACACTACCAAAACACAATTAATTTTAATGATTTTAAAAGGACCTGAACTAATAATAATGGATTTCAGGAATAAAAATCAATTAACGAGCTTACCGATTTCAGGAAACCGAGCGGCCCATTTGATGAGATTTGCGCTGTAGTCCTTACAGCCTGGATACCTCATATCAACGTAAAATGTGCCATTGATGTAAAACATGCCAGACGGATATTTTTCCTGTAATAAAACAAGAAAAGACAGCATTAGAATCTTGTTTAACTAGAGAAGGCTGAAGTTCTGATCGGGAGTGTGAACTCTAAAGATGCTTTGCCAGCTTACCAAGTCTCTAATAGTCTAATCAGGTTGGCAGAAATAAACGATCGCCAAAAACATAGGCTGGCGTCAAATAACAAGCTATAGTTTCACTGCCTACTACAAAAATTACAATCATTCAAACAATTGATATATTTTCTATTATTATATATTTATATTTTATATATATTGTATTTGAAACATAATATACTGATACTATTGGAATGAAAAAATATTCAAGCTTCATGGGTTATAAGTACAGACTGCAGTCAAACCAAACAAAAATACGAAAATAAACCGAACAAAAAAATGCCAAACTGGAAAGATACATGCACAGTTCATAAAGGAAGGCTATTTGAGGAATCCCCAGAAAGCCAAAAGAAACATTCCACTTTTTTGTCTCACCATACTAGTAGTACCTCTTCACATTTTCATTTATTTAATAGTAGTTTCATTATAATATGTATCTCATTTTAAAATGCAATGTAGCCACTTGTAAGGGCAATAATGAATTTAACATTAATAACAAGATTGTTCATGAAATACACCTTGGACTTCTTGCCCCGCAACGCAGCTGCAACACTAGGGTTGGAGGCCATGTTTTCGTGAACGGCAAAGTCGTTGACACATTCGATGGCGTCTCTGAGGCTCGTCAGCATTTGGGAACTATGCAGTAGCAGCTCTTGGCTGTGTGCCGGGAACCTGCTGTAAATGTTCAAAAATAATGTAAATAATAGGGTTATCACAGAAACACTTCTATGAGATTATTCAATTTATTTAATTCTTGCTAACTATGTCTTTAGCAATTAATAAATTACATTATTTCTGCATTTATGCACCTGTAAATTAATACACTTTTAGGATAAATGAAAACTCTTCACATAAAATCAGGGTACATGTCTGCTTTTCAGTTTGCATGATAGTTCCAATATTATTGTTTCCTCACAACATGGGATCTACAGCTCCATGAAGAGAAAGAAGAATACAAAAAAAAAAAAAACGCCTATAAATGATTCGTATTTTTAATTTCTGAATATTCAGCTAAATTTTTGCTTACATAGACAGTCAAAAAGTACTATACCACTAAACCTACTTGCAGGCTTTCCTGTAGTGCAGCCTCTTGAAGAATGGTCGCTGCACCCTAACATTAATGATAGCATCTTCAAGGAAGTCTGAAGACATAGGAGCATCATTGATTTCTTGAGGCTGAAAAAAAAGCATTGATACAATGGAATTCATGGCAACAAAATTAACTTTTGTATCTCGGCAATTTTCCACTGAGAATGCAATTAAACAAACTTCAACCTTTGTAAGACATTTTATTTCACTGTTTGTCTTATGATTCTAGAATTAATGAACAATACCGGTAACACAAGCAAGTACATACTCTATGCAATCAAAAATTCTGCTCGTTTCCCATTCAAGTTTGGCAAGGGTAGAAAGTCTGAAATAAACCTCACCAGCCGGAAAGTAGTGAAGTATTTAAGTGTTCTGTAACGAAGATTTGCATAGTCCCCTATACTTATGCGCTTGTTGAGCTCAGAGGTCTGGTGGTACAGCGTCAGCAGTCGGTTAGCGCCACCCTCTGGGATCACACCATCACAAAATGACCCTGCCATGAGAAAAAGTTTGTATGCAAAAAATGCATCACTCACCACAAAACAGTAAAAATATATTACAAATAATTATAAAATTGTAGGATATTCAAGGATGAATTTGTAATGTTTACTTCTAATATAACATGAGGTGAATCCATAATTTTTTGGAATGGTCATCAAGATCTAATAATATGCATAGATAATACTTTGATGACCAATTTGCTAATCTGTAGAAGATTTGATGCACAACTTACAAAGAATAATTTTTTTTCCTCCTTTTAAAATGATTATCAGGCTTAAGTCACATGAGTTAAAGGGAAACTATTATCAATACTTGTGTATATAGAATCCTCAATTTTGAAATTTAAATTCAATTGCATATTGAATTATATATTTTCAATTCAACTCAAGTTTTGCACTGCCCTATGATAAGTGAAACAAATTAGATTTTTCAAATAGCCAATTGTGTACTATAGGTATTGTGGATATGACCTAACATAATTTTTATTTCACATAGCAGTAAATCAAACAAATGTTATCAATTATCATGATCAGTCTCACCTGAAAACCAGTTTGTTGGTTTCTGGCCATCAATTGAAGTGGCATCATCCAATCTGTCATTTGATGGGAGCTCATTTGGAACTGTAAGAAGGTCAATCCTGCAAGACAATGACCACACGTATCATTGTAAAAATTTTGTTAAACTTGTAACAAAATCATACTTACAAAACAAGCTACATGAGTTAAATAGACTGTTTTATTCAAGGCATGATGATCAAGAACACAAGCAAAAGCAGTTGGTGCAGTTTCCAGTTCACATACCCACAATCTCTTTCCATTTCTTCCAGGTTGTACAAGGACTCAATGCTGGGCCTGGCAGCAGGTGCTTCACATGATAGATCATCGTCAGGGTTGACTTGTTCACTGAAGAATGAGCGACAAGCTTCTTCCCAGCCAACCTGTGCAGAAGCAAAGATTAAGAATATAATACTATGCAGCTAAGCAATGCCACGATGAATATAGTTAATCTTCTAAAATTTGAATTCTTAAATATATTTCAGAACTTCAGCCATTATAGTTAATGTAATAATCCTGAGTAAGGCCAATAGTAATTAAAGCTTGCAAACATGGCACAACATTCTTGCCAGCAATACATGCATGTCATGGTGATTCCTGCAAGCAAATGGTAACTAGGACTTCTTGAATCTACTCTTCCAACCCATCTATTTGATCAATTGCTTCAGCTAACATATCATTACTTTGCCATCAATTCAAGTTATTGCATAAATTTCAAAATGAATGTATTTTATTAGCTCAATCACGAATTTGTAAAGAACAAGAAGAGTTTAATCCAGCAAACACAGGGACTCATTTACCATACATACTCCACATTCAACAACATTCACTACAACACATCATTCCTCAACCACAGCACACAACAAAAATTCATAAAATAGTAGCAATGATTTTAAAAACATGCAATCACTCACAAGCAAATACTTCACACATCAACAGACCTTTCCCCCCTCTCTCAGAATCACAAATCCAATAGTCTTTGGTGTACAAATCCAACATGTAAAATATAAGAAACTTAACATCACTTGCAAAAAAATCAACCTAAAATATTCATGATATATAACTTAATCCTAGTTAAATCATATAATAATTATAATTTTCCTTACCTGACATTTCCTAGTCTTTCCCAGCCTAAAAAAACTCTAGACTAGCCTTACTCATCATGAACTCACCTTTCTGAACTCAAAGTAAGCATACTTCTAGAGACTAGAGCCTAACCTAACATTACCCAACTTAGAACCAGGGTAACCTGAAAAACCTGAAACAAGCCAAACCTAATACTAACTTTTCTTGAATCTGGTCTAACCTGAAACAGGCCTAGCCTAAAATTTAGTCTAACATAACTAACATAACCCAACATCCTAAACATAACCTAGCCTAGCCTAACCAAAAACTGGCTTATCCTTAACACATTGACTATGATTGCTTCATCTTGTACAATTATTTCATTTTTTACTGTTTTTAAACAGGGTTGCCACACGATCATTTTTCCGGACAAATTCCGTGATTTAGTTTTTCT
Source organism: Hyalella azteca (assembly GCF_000764305.2). NCBI lineage: Eukaryota > Metazoa > Arthropoda > Malacostraca > Amphipoda > Hyalellidae > Hyalella > Hyalella azteca. The sequence goes on from NW_025932998.1 coordinate 212,230, forward strand.
CAATTGCGTTGGCCGGCTAAAATTTATGATAGTTGTACTTCCTAATTAAATTTTAAATACTGCAAAAAGAAAATAAATGGAATTTTTATAGCGGAAGCTACAAACAAACTAGTATATATTGAGTTATCGGCCTTTTTGGCCTTTTTTGCTCTTGGATTTGGCCAATTTTAAGCAACCTGAATTGTGTACCACTACATCCTGGAGAAATACATTTTGTGGTATGCATATGTACCACTTCAGAGTCAACATGTTAAACCAGCCTAACCTAAATGATAAATCTGGCCTAATCTAAACCTAGCCTATCCTAAATTTAGCCTAACCTTAACCCACTGTAACCGAAACCATATCTAACCTAAAACTAGATAAGCCTACCCAAAAAACAGCAGGCATACCAGTGGCTGAGTCATTATTAAAATTTCCCATTTCCAGTTGGTTTGATGAGGCTGCAAAGCACAATCCACAATTTGGTAATTATGGCTGTGATGCAATTGTCTACTGCAATACCTGGGTTGTTAAAGATACACTCTTCAAAGTTGATTGTGTTTGCAACACATCTTGAAGACTGCCAGCAATACAGCAAATCATCTTTGATACTGTCGGCAACATTTTCGGTCTATAAATTATGCAAAAATTGGCAATGCATTCACCAAACTCAGCACCCTGGAATAGGGAGTGGGATATTTCCAGTGGTTCACTGTTATTCTGTTATTAACTTGGTCACATGCTATAAAATAATCAGAGATTACCTCATCATTTTGTCTGATATTGTGAAAATTGTGATTTTTCTGCAATAGTTGACATTATTGTATTCATTTTAGAAGATATTCATTGTAAAAATTGTTCAGTTGAAGATAAACAACTAGTGTATATAATTGAGATTGGCATCACAGAGATTGACATGGTTGGTAAATTGCCTAACGTCAAAAGAGAGGCAGCCTTTCACGAGTTCCCGGTATTACTTGGCATCATGGTGGGAAGTGTAATGTAGTAGACTGGTAGGACTTCTGATCCATTTTGTAATACTGTCAAATGGGGTAATAAGGGATGGTTTTGAGTGCTTTTTGTTAATAACTTCATACCATTCAACATTTCATTAAAAACTTGGGCTCATTTTAAAGCTCTTTACGAGGGCTATCAAATGTCATCTAAAAAAAAATTCATATGCTATTTGTAAGGTGCCAGCTGCATATTAAAAGTGTCCCGAATTACACCCGGGAACTGGTTAATCCGGAACACTTGAAATAAAACTCAATTTTATGACGTTTAAAGCATGCAAAGTGTAATCATCCATTACCAAGAGTACTCTGAAGTCCTTGTCCTTTGTAGATTATGTAGATGTAGAATAAATGACATTTGTTGTGTTTTGAACTTGTTTTTCCATTATTGATATGATATTACCATATCCATACATTATCGTTTTATTGATGTGATATTACCATATCCATGAACATGCCATTGAGCATTAACAATGACCTTGTCCACTGCAAGCTTCATATCAGCAGCCAGGTAGCATTTCTTCAGTATCTGTAAGCTTACAGGACAGTTTGTAATTTCATACCATTTGAATAAAAAAAATTGTAAAAATATACTTGAAACAGAAAGGAATATTTTAACCGCAATCATAATATTTTTTGGAGAAATAAATCGTAGTTTAGGTCATTTACTTTTCTTTCTATGTTGCCAGGTGCACAATTCTATCTATGACATTCTATGCACAATTTTGTGATGATGGATGATGCATTAATTTTTTGTTGAATGAATTTTTTTTTCGCTGAGTGAGGTAAAAGTAATCAAAATTTTTTGTTGTTAATTGATTTATTTGGTTAAATGGAGCCTTTGCTAGCTGAGGTTCTACTGTAAATGCATGTTATTGGGTGTCCCTTATTACCCTGCTGTGCGGAAATGGCCGCCATTTTTTTCAACTCCAGGGATAACCCCCATCCTGGGGCATCTTGGATATTACATCTACTTTTAAGGACCAAGAGTACAGGGATACTAACAGTACCTGGTAATTTCTTTTTAAGGCTGTGCACAATTTCTTCTTCCTCTAATGTTATACATTTTATATTTTTTTTTATACCCAAGCTCTGCACTTAGTTCTTCTCTTCTTTTTGTATTGCTTTGCGCAATTTATTCAATGTGTAAAATCCAGCTCCCTAATTTTAATACGTAATGTGTAAATTTAGGTCTAGGTGAGTATGAGATTACTTTGTTTTACTGGTTATGTATCTTTTTGCAATTATTGTGACTCTGTAAATGATAGGTTTCTATACAAACATCTTTTTTATTTCTTCAGAAACAACTTACTATTTTAGAAGTGACATACTAATTTTACTTGTAACTTAGATGTTTGTGATCAAATCCATTGCGCTTAAGTCTTATTACCTCTTTTTAAAGTGTTTTGTGTATGTCTAGCTAGGACATGTACTTGTTGTAGGCAGCGCATCAGCGTGACCTTGGACTACGACATCCTAAACTCATCATAAGGTCATAAGGTTGCCTGTATAGGTGCTGTATTGGGAAGTGCTGAATCTTGTCTGAATTGGAGTGTGAATCAGAATATACTTGACTGGATTGTTAGAAGGATGGGAAAGCAGACCACTGAGACCAGGTAAACTAGCTCAAGAAAGTGGGATTGATATGGAGATGAGGTGCCTGTGGACCAGGTGGAGTGTTGTCACTGCAAGAGTTGGTTTTCCAAGCAGCAACTTAGGATTGAAGACTGGTCATATGAAGATATTAGGAGATCATATGTTGTCTGTAGGGAGTGTATTTTAGCCTAAAGGGACATAAATATTAAATTTAAGAAAAGGAACAAAGAACTAGAAGAGATTGTTGCAAGAGCTAGCAAGGCAAGGGCTGTAAATCTCTCTTACCATGCTTATAGAGCCAGGGTGAATACAGATGCCCGGTACTAGACCAGGGAGGGGAAGAAATGTAAGGACAAAATTGTAGAGACTGGGGTGAGTGTGTCCAAGGTGAAATCTATCGACGCTGCTATCTATCACTCTGCTGGCGATGGATGTCAGAAAGATACTGTAGTTAGTTAAGCACCCAATTGCTATGGTGGGGGACAGTGGGATTTTGGCACTTGTGGGGAAAAATTAGCATGAACAAAACAAGAAGGTAGTGAAATGGTATCTTTAGGAAGAGCAAACGTTATTAACAGATGGAAGTACTCAAAACACAAAACTGAAAATTATAGTTGCAGGCTCTTTGTCTTACATGGTGGGGAAATGGGCTTAAAGAAATAGGTGTGGAAAAAATCATCCAGGAAATTACTAGTAGCATGAGGGAGGTGCATGAAAAAAATATGTCTGTGGCAGTAATCGGTAGTTTGAGAAAACCTAGAGAGGATGATCCTTGTGAGAGAATGAGAAGAGATGTAAATATGAAAGTGTTCAAGAATATTATGGAATTCAAAATCAAATGCTTTAAAATGGGTGTGAAAAATGTCAGCTTTCTTGATCCTGATTGTATTAGAGAGAACATGTTTGGAACAGATGGAATGCGCCTCAATCCTGAGGGGACGGAGGTGCTTGGGCAAAAAGTGAAATGGTGGGTTCAAGAAAATTGTGTGGAAAAGGTATGTATGAAATGACAGAGAAAGAGTGTGAATGTTACCAGACCTAACAATATGAAAATGGTGCAAGTGAGAGAACAATCCAAGTTGGATTGCTCAAATCACTCAGTTTTCAAGTGACATCTATATCCAAATTAAAATTTTTTAGCAAGTATTTCTTGCATGAGAGATACCCTGAAATTTCTCAATGTTAACAGCATTGAAATCCATTCAGAAACATCAAAAATTCAATTTTTAATATTTTTAGGCTCCTATGAACTTGAAACCAAACTTTGTCAACATTTTTTACTTTCAAATTAAAAATTCAGTCCACCTAACAAGGCTAGCTGCCAACACAACTAGCCTGCCCCTTTTGATCATTTAGTGTGTAACTATCTTATGTTTGGGAAGGTGCTAGTGTGTTGTGCGGTGGTCTGTAAAGAAGCATTGATCGGTTCAAAATGTCAGAAGACCATGTTCATTTATATTACCTATACAACTGCACTAGGGTCATGAGAATATATTACCTATCCAGAATTCCACACTGCTGATCAGAATTATGATTTGAAGGGTTTTACTGCAGCAGTATTACTTACTACCGCAGTATTAAATACTGCCTGCCCTGTTATTATGGCCACATAATAACTGAGAAGCATTTCTGATTATGCTACCATCAAAGTTACATAAGTTGCCACTTTGCAAAAACTGCATGGACCTTGCGGCTTGTCAATAATAACCATAAAATAATGGTCATTGGTCAGCACAGAGCTGGAAAAGTATGGCAAGCAGCTGTTTTCTGAAATATCCCAGCTCTAACATCATAGAATTTCAGTAGGTATGAAATCTTGCTGCTCTAATGTCATGTATTTTTGTTAGATTGAAAAATTGTGGTTTGCAACTTTGCAAACAGGTCATTTTGTAAAATTCTCAACTTCCGCAATGATGGCACAATCCACATTACTCCAACATTCCTGCCAATATATCCTGCAAATCATAATAACAACAAGTCTACGCAAAACGTTTCCTTGAAGATCTACAATGAAAGAGGAGGACTTCAGAGTACTGTTAGTAATGTATGAGTACACTCTGCATGCTTAAAATGTTTTAAAATTAAGTTTTATTCCAAGTGTCCCAAGTAGCCCCATTTGACGGGACCACCCGGGACACGCTTTTTTTGCTTCTGGCATCTTACGAATAGCATATGGAATTTTTTTGGAGAAACCATGTGATAGCCCTTGCAAAGAGCTTTGAAATGAGCCTAAACTTGTTTATGAAATGTTTCATGGTAAGAAGTTATGAATGAAAAATATTTGAAATCATCCCGAGTAGCCCCAGTTGACGGTAATGGACTGAAAGTGGGAAGTTTCTGGCCTTTCCAGACTTTCAGGTCCTGCTTTCCAATATGCTATGCCTATGTGTACTGGTTAATTTAATATTACTCTAGAATTCCGCACTGCGTGAGAGTTAACTAGCAGACACAGAGTCTCTGCTAGTTAACTTATATCCTAGCCCCTAGGAGTCATAATACTCAGAATAGGACTCCAAAATAAACTTTATGTAGAATCTAAAAAAAAGTCTTTGCTTTGATTCTAGGCTATGGCTATGCAGTGGTCTGAACTGTGATTAGTAGGGTTTGATGACTAGCCTACATGATCATTCATGATAACCACAAAACTGTTTTGATCACACTAGAAAGTTGTGATACAGTTTTGTACATAAAATAGATCATTTTCATTGAAGGCCAGGATGTCAAAACACTTGGGCGTTAGGGGAGGGGCTTTGAACTTCAAGCGCTGCTGGCAAATGGCAATGTTATGTTATTGGCATTGGTAGAAAAATATGGCCTAATTTTCATGACAAAATAGATCATTTTTTCACGTCTTACAACATCCTAAGTGCTATGGCCACCAGCCGGTGTGGCAGAAGGGCAGAATTAGTAGGTACTAGGCATGGTGCCAATCCATAGGTTATTCAAAAGAACCTGTTCTTATGTCATTTTGAACCGATCAACACTTCTTTATGGACCGATCGTAAAACACACCTTCACCAGCAAAAGCTTTCACACTTCTGAAGAAGGTGAGCTGACAGCTACACTGGCCATGGGGTGTGGGTGGACCTAATTTGAATTTGAATGCATGCAGCAATTCAAAATCCTATAGACTGTGATAGACATAGTATACAAGTCATAGAGCCTAAATTTTTAATATCTATAAAAAAA
>NW_025932999.1:0-1243 GCF_000764305.2 Hyalella azteca
TTCTCGAGCCTCCCGACACCGTAGACGTCCGACTGCTCGACGCGGCACACCGGCGAGTCTGTAACGGCAGACGCGGGACATAAGGAACAGAGTAACGTAGAGGTCAGAACAGGTGAACAAAGATAGGTGAGAATAGAGAGAAAAATATCTTAAGAATTTGGCAGCTGTCCCCTGAGTTGCGTGTGACAGATGTGATTTCAGAGTCCCGTTAATATAACATGTGATATCGTGGTATAACACACTCATCATATCAACCCCTGAGGTGGTTCTTCTCCTCAACGACCCATTCTGTTGTCAAGGGCTTCATGTTTGACCCATTAAAAATAAAATTTCGCATCCAGGTTTTTCCCAGCATGATATGGATTGTGATAGTGGATCTAAAATACATATCTCTATTTATTTAAGCAGGTTTCCTTGAAGACCAGAGAATTCGTTTTATTGACAATTTTCTTATTAGTTTTTTCAATAGATCGAACAACATTTTTCGTTGGCACTGGTAAATCGAAAATCAGAGTACCGATGGACATTTTTATTTCTTTAACAACGTTTCGAATGTATCAATCATTCATTATCAACTTACAAGTCGCATTGAGTGATGGAATTTGGTTCGACATAAGTATAAAATCATGTAAATAGGATACTTCAATAGAAACATTCTAGTCAAGACATATTTTTGTTATCTTGATTGCTCATTATATTGATACAAAGTTTAAAAATGAAATAAAAAAATAGGGCACTTCAATAAGTATCCTATTTACATGATTTTATACTTATTTCGAACCAAATTCCATCACACGATGCGTTTTGTACCTTGATAATGAATGATTGATACATTCGAAACGTTGTTAAAGAATTAAAAACGTCCATCGGTACTCTGATTTTTGATTTACCAGTACCAACGAAAAATGTTGTTCGATCTATTGAAAAAACTAAGAAGAAAACTGTCTATAAAACGAATTCTCTGGTCTTCCATGAAACCTGCTTAAAGGAACAAATTTTACCAACCTACACTATTATCTCTATTTATTCAGATGAACAGGCGACAAAAACATAAAAACTACAAAATATGTAAACAAAGGAATCTAATTTTAAGAACATGATAAGAGAGAATATGACACCAAGTATTAGCGAACAGAGGATAATAGAGCAATAAACAATTTTGTGATCATTGATGAATTATAACAAGTGAGAACACCTGAGTAAGTAGATAATGTTTTCGAGCACATTTATTAACCCTTCAAAA
>NW_025933000.1:0-267 GCF_000764305.2 Hyalella azteca
CTTTAACTGAAAATTAGCCTAGTACGAATGCAATAAGCAGCGTTAAAATTTAATTAGTACCTGTATAGTGCGGTAATGTTTAATATTAACTTCTCCGATGATATTAGCTGACCGTACTATACATGTGTTGTGCGGGCAGCGGCCCGCACACATGGTCTCACTGAGGACGGTCATGTAGGACTGCATGGTCTCACTGAGGACGGTCATGTAGGACTGCATGGTCTCACTGAGGACGGTCATGTAGGACTGCATGGACTCACTGAAGAC
>NW_025933001.1:0-423 GCF_000764305.2 Hyalella azteca
CAAACATCATTTTACTAATATCGACAATAATTCATGTGAAAATTTATGGGAAAAAGAATATGTATTCAAAATTTTACCCACACGCAACAAGGATTACAAATAAACATTATAATTTGATAAAATTTCGAAATTATTATGGTTAAATTAGTATAAAATTTATTACATGCTCTACTTTGATTTATTACGCATAGATTTTCTCCAGATTGATCACCGATAGTTAGCCGAAATGAAAACGGAAATTAAACTATTTTACAGTAAATTTTAGGGAAACGGATTTATGGTCTAAAAATTTTAAGGAAACGGATTAAAAATTTTCTATTTTACAGAAAATTTTAAGGAAACGGATTAAACGGACATAAATTCAATTAAATATATGTGGACTTCATTTATGTGGCTGACGTTTGGTCAGTTCCTCAACAAGTT
>NW_025933002.1:0-2260 GCF_000764305.2 Hyalella azteca
CATCAAATTCAGCGCTGCCATCAAATTCAGCGCTGCCATCAAATTCAGCGCTGTCATCAAATTCAGCGCTGTCATCAAATTCAGCGCTGTCATCAAATTCGGCGCTGTCATCAAATTCAGCGCTGCCATCAAATTCAGCGCCACCATCAAATTCGGCGCTGTCGTCAAATTCAGCGCTGTCATCAAATTCGGCGCTGTCATCAAATTCGGCGCTGTCATCAAATTCAGCGCTGCCATCAAATTCAGCGCCGCCATCAAATTCGGCGCTGTCGTCAAATTCAGCGCCGCCATCAAATTCGGCGCTGTCGTCAAATTCAGCGCTGTCTTCAAAAACCTCGCAAACGTCCCTTATTCGGCGCCGGCAATTCAGTGACGCTGCTTGGATCAAGCGCAATGTGGCCTAGCACTTACGGTAATGAATGATTATAAAATTGTGATGAAACTGGCTGAATAGGGATGAAGATTAAAGATGGAGATTAAGGATGAAGATTAAGCGATGGCTGATTAGGGATGCTTTAGACAAAAAATGTTATTGAAATTAGTATAGTTTTAAATGAAATGGAAAGTGATCAAGAGATGGTCAAAGCGAGTAATTGTAGTGTAGCTTAGAGTAATGAAACTTATTCTATATATATTCTAGGGTATATATAGATGAATGAATTATATTCTAGCGTAATATATTATATTCTATTATAGTTAAAACTGATTAAAATAATTTTTATTTTGACTAGTGATGTTTTGATTATTCGACATGAATTGATGGCCAAAATATTCAACCAAAATACCATGCAGGGCATGATGTAAGATGATGATTACATTTTTAAAATTTTTTACATTTTTTATAAATGTTAAAATTTTCTTTTTAATTTTTTCGGAACCTGATTGTAAAAAATTTTTCGTCTGGAAATATCAGGTGTTTTTCTTGCAACAAATTTTTATAATATTCACAGCAGTTTTGTAAAGTGCTGAACGTACAGGCACAATTCCTACCGTAGCAAAAGCAACACTTTAATAATACGTGTATGTTTATCATAACAACAGCAATAGTGCTCACTGTACAGAGAGCTGCCGTGTGAAGCCGAGTAGAGTATATGTAGTATAATACCAACATTAAGAAAAGAAAAAGTACAGTATAATACGGAAATTTTTGTATGATTTCGAAATACTTATATTAGAGGGCGGAATCTAATATGGCATAATTAGATGGCAATGTACATTTCTGGGTGGAACAATTCTTCAGATGACGTTCAGATTCACTTCAGAAATTTTAAAATATGCGAACAATTCCGAAATATGCGTACAATTCGGAAATATGCGTACAATTCCGAAATATGCGTACAATTCTGAAATATGCTTACAATTCTGATAAATGCGTACAATTTTGAAATATGCGTGCAATTCTGAAATATGCGCACATTCCTCATATATGGGTACCATAATTTATCATAAGTTCAATAGTGAAAGCAGTGGTGAGAGAATTATAGCCAATTGTTAGTACAATTATAGTTCTTGAGATATATAATAATGTTGATGGTATGGGACCGTAATGACTAGTACGAACGACGTCAAATTTTAGTCCACTTTTTCATTTTACGTCATTGGCCGGAATTTATAAATTATTGGGAAGTACCTATTCCTTTCGTCAAGTACAGCGACCAAGACATCACGGCTTAAAGTCAAAGTCTAGTCCTTGAGTGGATGTGAGTGTTGGCTTACGTAGAAGTTCAAGCTATATTACGCGGTCGCCCACAACTGGAGTCAAATTAAAATGTGATGTCCAGGGCCGGATTATCAAAACTTCGTAACTTTTGTACTTACGACAAAAAAGTTATGTGGTACGTAAGTACACCCTAATTTTGGCATTATCAAAACTTTCGTACGCAAGTCTTAGCTAAAAGCGTGAATAAAGCGTAAATGTTTTTCCCGCACGAATGTTTCCCGCTCAAATGTTTTGATAATACCACCGCTAGTATTACGTTTTCATAGCAATGCCACTCGTAAGTCGATTTTGCGTACTTACGAAGTTTTGATAATACGGCCCCTGGGGCCTCAAGGTAAAAAAAAATTGCGAGTTTGCAACTCCTCTAGCCAATCACTGACGGCTTATCAAGCTAAACCCGCAAATAACAGACGAGAAATAGGCCACTACGTGTACTTAAGACGCCGCGTGTACTTTGGCCGTTACGTGTACTTAAAACGCTGCGTGTACTTAGACCGCTACGTGCACTTAAATCGCTGCGTGTACTTAGACCGCTACGTG
>NW_025933003.1:0-657 GCF_000764305.2 Hyalella azteca
ATGGTGGTCACAGCGACCTAAATAATAATTATTTGATAATTAGTATAATAATTTTTTGTTAATTAATAATAATGATTATCACTGAATTATTGCCTAAATTAAAAAAATATCTGCAAATGAACTCACAATCGAAACCTTAACATTAAAATTCAATTTTTTTAAAAGCCCAACGCAAAACCGCTACGTTACTCCCATTTCGAGCGAGGTGGGAGTGGATGCCTATGAAATATTGCTTCTTAAAATAAATCAGAAAAAAATGAGATTCTATTAACGAAATCTACGTTGAAAATCAAAGCCTGTTTATGAGAAGCTCACGTCGAGAAGATAGGCAACCAGCAACAATTTTAAATTGAGATTAGCTTCCAGACATCGTTTTCAACGCAACCAAGCATAAAAAAAATATAACTCAGTACTTACTGCAGTGAGTGACAGAGAGCGCATTTTCTCGTCCGTCCGTGACGTGAAGTCACGGACGGATCGACGTCACGGACGGACATGACGAGTACAGTAGCGCCTTTTTCCCATAAATGAGAAAATGCGTTAAAAACTGTAAGCATTACAGCTTCAGTTAGCTGGGGCTCTCTGAAGTGATAAAACTGCTGTCCTAGCTTCCTGCTTCAATTAAGTGCGGCTTACATATGTGATGAAACTGTAAAC
>NW_025933004.1:0-7304 GCF_000764305.2 Hyalella azteca
GAACAGTGCTGCGCTTGAGAGAGCATGCAGGCCGCGCCGACACCGTGGCGCCGCTCAAGGTCAACGGAAAGGAAAGCTGGCTAAGGCGGAAATGATATCCACAGAGCTTTATTCCTTTTTCTTTACCGATACGATTAAATTCGAGGAAGAAACAATCCAAAGATCAAAAAGGGCTTTCAACATGGTAAAAGCAAACAGCCTAAAACGGAGTTTGCTCTAATTTTAGCACATTCAAAAAGATACAGTTTATAAAAAATATAGTCTATTCTTAAATAAAAAGTTCCAATATTCGTACCGATATTATATCATCCTTTAAAATCGCCAAACGGTAATGCATAAATTGTCAGGAGTTGCTACAATCACATAAACTATACACGTCATGTAAAAATAACTTACATCATTTGCATTTCGATTTTTGCACTCCTCTGACCGAACACTCCATAGGCATTCATTTTCTCTATAAAGATCAATTAGGCGCTCTACTAGAGAGTGGCTCCAAACGAGAGTGGTGTTAGTCGACATTTGGTGTGCCGGACCAGCGTACACTATCAACCTTTCTCGACCACAGACAGCTATCTACTAACTAATAATTTATAAGCAAAGGATAGTCCACAAAAATTTATATCTTTATAGAAAACGTTTCGGAGACCAGCTCCATCGTCAGTTCGTAGAATCTAGAATCACAAATCATAAGTCACAAATTAATACATTGAAACCATAGAACGAATTGAATTTCTTTAATTAATTAATTTAGATTTTTAATTGATTTAAATTTTTAATTTAATTTAAATTCTTAGTTAATTTGCGATTTATTCAGAGGCCGCGGTTGTGGCCGCGGCCTCTGCGGCGCGGCTTTTGGAAGCGGCGGACCAAATATCCAGGGCTCGTCTACTTGCGGCGGCGAAGAGAGAGAGTGGCTTGTGGCTTCACGCTATAGAGTGATGTTGTCGAACCGATCTTTGCAACGCAAGCTCCACCATTTTTGTTTGGTGGTTTTGAATTGTACAGCGTCACTTATTGGAGTGCCACTTGAATTCTGGGGTGCCATTCAATATTTCACTGATATTGAAAAATCATCATCCATTCATAGAACTGACTACCTTCTGCATCACTTGTCTACTTTGACATGTCTGTATCCAATGCATTCGTGGAGCGAGTGTTTTCACTAGTCACCTATGTGAAAAACAAGCAACGAAATAAAATTTCAACTAAGGTATTGGAGTCCGCTATTCGGACCAAAAGCTATCTGCTCAACCGCAACAAGTGATCACACCCGAAATTTTAGATAAATGCCATATGCAAGCAATGAAGCATGTACGAAAATAAGGAAAAAAGCAAAAGGATGATGACCTGTTTCCGTGGCTTGCTCATGTTGAGCGAAAGGGACGAAGTGCCACTCTGTGATAAAAAAAGGAAAAGGTGTCAATGTAATAAACACAGGAAAAGAAAAGTGTCAAAATGTTCCAACCAGAGGGGAAAAATCTAACGTATTCAATTTGGCTAATTATCGTCAAGCCAGATAAATGCACAGTACATAAGATCATTTTTTTTTTCTAACCAACGTTTCTGACGAATAATTTCATCAAATTTGTAGGTATTAGTCTGTTTTTGAACAATGGAATTTCTAGAATATTTCTGGTATTCTGAGCTAGACAATCTGGTATTCTCCCTAAGAAAAAAGATGTCAACACTGTAATGGGCGACAACCGAGACTCCGTCACCGGTGCCGTAAGCACATCGTGTCTTTTCACGCTTCTCATTCTCTTTCACGCTTCCCCAAGGTTCAGAAAACCTAGTCCTTCCGGGCCTTGAGGGGAGGAGAGCTTAAGTTACACTCTCATTCTCTCGCAATTTTTTTATTTTTTTCTTAAACGTACCTCCCTTTCTTCCTACTCCTACCGACATACACCTTATGAGTCCCCTCTTTCCTTGGCTTGCGGGTATAGTTACACCAAATCAATTGATGAAAGAGGTCACTTGAGCGAGGTGTTGACCACTCGTAGGAGAGATTGAGGAGACATGCGAGAAGTGCAAGGCGCTCCACAAATGCGACTAGCACGCAGTCAGACACTACGTGTAATCTAACCAGCTACCATTCTCGTCTAAATAATCCCTTCCAGGAACTAGTTATGAAGTCCAATTTGGCAAACCAAGTGATGACAAAAGAACATGTCAGGGCACAATCTAGAATCAAGCCCAGCCACATAGGTTCGCGAAGAACCAATGCTATGCCTTGTACGGCTCCTCGCCATGCTGTCATGCACACGGTAAGTCGGTTTGCCATTGCCAGTCCATACGCTCCAAATGCTGAATAACATTCAATCAGGCCGACAAGATAGACAGGGATGTTACTTTGATGCCGCACGCCGCAGCACAAGAGGACGCGCGACACCGAACTGGTAGGCAAGTGAGGCCACTCGCTCGCCACTGCACATAGTCCGTCCCTAATCTCCGGCGCATGCATCAAGAACACGTCCGAAGCTTCGAAACAGATTGAGGAGTGAGGACCAATGTCAAGTGTCCATTCACACCAAGACTCATCTCTTGTACCATGGCTCTCGCGAGATAATACAACACTCGCTGAGCCATCACCAGGCTTCTAGCGAGGTAACAGTTAACACAACACTCGCAAAGCCCCACTTGCACCAGACCCACCATGGAAGACTAACCCGTTCGTGCACGGCATCTGTGAGTTAACAGTTAACACAACACTCGCAGATAGAGATTTCACTTCCAGAACTACCTGCAGGAAAGGTCAATGATGAGTAAGTAATCAAGTTTAATGCACTTATTCGTATAAACATACCTTTCCAAATAAATATTGCAACATCCATGTAAGGATGTAAAATTAAATTCTAGAAAGCACTGAATGGGAAGCGAAAACACTAGGGATCGACCGCGACATGTCAGTTGGAAGCCAGTAGTTATACAGTTGGTAACCCATGTAATGGCACAGTTGCTGGATTCACTAATCACTAATTTGCTGTATCGCACCTTAGTGACATTAACAAAGCTGACAAGAACTACTTTTATTGGTGAGTTACACAACTAATTAATTATACGAACATAGTATTGAATCAAATGATAGGTTATAATTTTGCACAAATTATGAATAAATTTATCAGCTGTGATTGTCACTTTGTATTTGCCGAACGAACTGGCCAGTCTTGAAAAATAATTTATTTCACGTGTAGAATTGCGGAGTTAGAGTCAGTGAGCTTCTGTAGAGCGGGCCGTAGACCAGATTGAAGGTCGAGTTTGAAGATCCCGTCTGGGGTGATCTCGGACCAAGGAGGAGTCCTGATCTCTTTTTGAAACGGTCAAGCACCTATCAGAATGGGGTGTTGGAAATACTTCCGACCTGATTACTGAGTCAGTTGCGACGAAGAACAAGATCTTGTTCTGCCTATTAAAGGGCAGAGTCGCTGCAACTAGCAGATGGCTTACCTTAAATTCAAAGCGTGCGGTTGTAACAAGAGCGTTTAAATGTTTCTTCACCATAGTTTCCTAACTATTCATAGAGGTGTTAAGTTGTGCACAACCTTTGCTTTGGTTGAACTTTGATTTTGGGGTGCATGCGTTTTTCACTTATGGAACGCTTTGGCCGGCTGGTTCAATCGCGTAGTTAATCTTTAAATGTAGAGCTCTGCAACTAAAATTACTTAAATTAACTTAAAAAACTACTAGAAAGTACTTAAATTCTTATTTGGAACTTCGTCTGTTCCGAACTATTAACGTGAAGTGGCCTGTGGCTAAAGCGATCTACCCTTTAAAACCTAAGGTGANAATTTTGGCATTGTGCCTTGTAAAAAAATTTGGATCATTTAGAAAATGCAAGGAACCAAAATAGCAGAGGTCATCATTCATCGTGGCTTGTAGACGTCATCTTCTACAGCTCCAGATGGAATCGATTTGATAATTTTCTCCCAATTATTTACGGTAAATACTCCACAAAATATTAATTTTTACAGCTGTTTCTCTGTTTGCGCTTTCATCGATTTCTTTGAATTTTTCTACTAAGCTCATGGTGGATACACAGGCTCTCTACTGAGCGTGTGTATCCATCTTTTTTGTCCCTGTTAATATATCCCTTGTATTTTACTCGCCAAATGCAAGGAAAACTTTCATATAGAGCAATAAATTCCCGAGAACATTACCGAAGGTCCGCCATTGTCGCCAGAATCATTGAAACTGAGCACAAATTGAATCTTGAAACGGTGATACCGTCTACACGTACCGACTTATCTGCGCAGTTCATCAAAATCTATGCTCTGTAGCTCAGATATCGCTGCAACTGTGCAGTCTTCGCTCCGACTTCAAAACTGCGCAGTTTTCCCGTCCACACGCAACGTTTTATCTGCAACGATTAGAACTGCGCAGATAAATCGTTGTGTAAAACTGAGCGTGTGAACCGGCCTTAAGACATCACTTGAATGCTCAGATAGAGTAGAAGCTTTCATAGATAAGACTTTCAGATGGATCCGGATGATCAAGCG
The DNA here is from genome assembly GCF_000764305.2 of Hyalella azteca. Taxonomy (NCBI): domain Eukaryota; kingdom Metazoa; phylum Arthropoda; class Malacostraca; order Amphipoda; family Hyalellidae; genus Hyalella; species Hyalella azteca. The sequence continues at coordinate 4,497 of NW_025933004.1, forward strand.
AGAACATGGAGCCAAACTCAGATGGAGTCGGAAGGGAGTCGTCAAGCGAGATCAGGGAGTCGTCTGATCTTTCTTCCCGGGTCCTTTTCATCAATCTCTTAGTTCTGTCAGCACCACCCAGTTTTTCTATCAAAATTACGTGGAGGTGGTTGTATTGCAGAACTGTCCTGCTCTTGCTCTTCATTTAGGTCCACATTTCCAAATTGCCTTCATTCCCAAATTGTCTTTGGGAAGGATGGTCGTCATCGTCTTCAGACTCGCCGTCGGAGTCAGATTCAGATGCAGGGTCCGGCGTCCCTCCACGTGCACGCCTTAAGGCCGGTCCACACGCTCAGTTTTCATAACGATTTGTCTGCGCAGTTTTTAGTCGGAATGAAATCGTTGCAATTTTTGGAGCGTCCACACGGTACCGACTTATCTGAGTAGTTTGCTCAGTTTTGCGCGATCTCGCCATGGAGACGTCTCGGACAAATTTTACGACCGGTCTCCCCAAATTCGGTGAGCATGGAATATCTCCCAAAGTAATGAACGTAGCTCGATAAAACTTGGTACACGTATTCATTAGGACTTAACGGTAATGTTTAGCTCGTGGACATTTTTAGAATTTCGCCTTCATTCGTGAGTTATATGACGAAAACGTGCCGAAATTTGTAGTGAGCAAGTGAGCATGACATTTCTTCATGACTGCTGTACAGATTTGAACGAAACTTTGAATATATAAACCTAACCTCCCAACGGCGATGTTTAGCTCGTGACAAATTTTTTGATTAGATAAAGACGTATAACTCGCAAACGAAGGCAAAATAAAAAAAATTGTCACGTGCTAAAAATTACCGTTAAGTCCTAATGAATACATGTACCAAGTTTTATCGAGCTATGTTTATTACTTTGGGAGTTATTCCATGCCCATCGAATTTGAGGAGACCAGCCGTAAATTTGTCCGAAACGAGCCATGGAGAAGGCAGTATTTTGATAAATTTTGGCATTGCGCCTTGTTAAAAAAGATTGGATCATTTAGGGAATGCGAGGAATCAAAATACGAAAGAGATGGCTTGTAGATGTCTTTTTCTCCAGGTCCAGGTGGAATAGATTTTTTTGTTTTATTCCCAATTATTTACGGTAAATGCTCCTCAACTTGTTTTATAGCGGTTTCTCTGTTTGCGCTTTCATCGACTCGGTAGCTCAGATTTCGATGGAACTGCGCAGTTTTCCCGCCGGCTCCAAAACTGCGCAGTTTTCCCGTCCACACGCAACGTTTTATCTGCAACGATTAGAACTGCGCAGACAAATCGTTGTGTAAAACTGAGCGTGTGGACCGGGCTTCACGCCTCTGGTCGCTGCTATGTCCTTTACGATAACTTCGTCGAGGTCATCATTCACTGGGGCCTGTGGATCGAACGCATGCTCTGAACCCACTATTTGGTCTTGGTCGAACCTCTGATTAGTGGTATTTTTGCCGGATCCAAATCTCAAGAGTAAGCATTGACACGGTCCGGCCTTTGTGCCAGTGCACCCATGCTGTAAAATCGGTTGATGTTTCATGAGAATGTCATTTCTGGCTGAATTTCATCATCTCCACCTGGCGTGTCGAGAGACGCCAGGTATGAATTAGCTAGTATGAATGAATTGTAATGAAGCTGGTTGCTTCCAAGAAGGTACCACAAGCTCGGGTCATCGTTATGAGTACCTACCTATATCTCAAGCGCAACGCTGTCTCGCGGGATGGTTTCACCGCCAGCGCTTCTTTAAGAACTTTTTCTCCCTTGCGCGTGTACTAAGCATATTGCAGGACAAGCTTAGCAAAATTCCCAATGCCTGAACTCGTTATCAGATGCAGATGTAGATACTCGGCAAATCTTGTTTGCATCGAGTTGGGATTGCAGTAATGAAAGTATACCCACGAAGAACCTTGATGTATTTGTGAAAGAGATTTTTCACAATATTGTGGTCATGCACAAATGCTGCTATAGTTCTACATGTTAATAAAGTATCATGAACCCATTGAGGCATCGTCTTTTGCAGTAAATTCTCCATTATGTGGCAAAAATCCGGAAGTCCTGTCAAATTGTAGTATTCAGCTGATGATTTCAATTCTTCTATCATTCCAGTAGTTTTTCCGGTGTAAACGGCTGCTCCATCAGTGCATATGAATGCAAATGATGATGGGTCAGGGATTGATGCTTAAGTTTCATTTAGTTAATTAGTTGTAGCATAAGCATCTTCTTGCCTGATCATTGATACCCCTAATACAACTTCTTTGGGCATTCCACTCTCTGAGATATATGTTGCAACTACAGCTTGTCTTGATACATCTTTTGAGGCAGTTCCTTTATCACAGCAAATCGTGAATCTTCTCTTACTCCTTGTTGCTGGGAAAATAGTTGAGAAGTAGTTTTTCACTGATGGCACAAGCTTCGTAATTGGCTGCCAGTACATTTGCGATGCCTCTATGAGTCTGGTGCCTCGTACCTAAAGGGCTACATCCCTAGTAACAATTTCCGAAGGGGGCCCAAGTTGGCCCGAGGTGGCATAAGAATATTGGCCACATGTGGATGAGACATATGGCAGCCCCGTGGTTTTTGTGAAAATTCAATTCTGCCCAGCTAGGCCATGTAGAAATCACACGATTTCAAACAATGAAAACAATGTGCCTGCCACATTTTGGCTACATGATTGTCTTACATTGGCACAACATTGTTCTATTCATGGGCCTGCATTTCCACCATACCTGAAAACCATGTCCATTTTGGGTTGCTGCCTCATGGCGACCGCATGCTGGGGCCAGCAGGTTTCTATCGAGGGCCCACT
>NW_025933005.1:0-29333 GCF_000764305.2 Hyalella azteca
ATCCAGTATAGCTCTGCTGACACATCCACGTACTAGCGTTGTCATCCAGTATAGCTCTGCTGACACATCCACGTACTTGCGTTATTCACCGGTAACACATATTCGATGTTATAACGGCTATTTCACTCTCGTCGTCTGGGCTCCTTGTTTCAATGAATGCATAAGCCTGAATTGCAATCAGCATTGCCGATTCCCCTCCTAACCTAAGACCGATTTGGACAATAAGATACATTTTGTGCTCCGGTAAATTGTGCAATACGTGTTCTGCGTCGACGTGAGTCAGCAGTAAAATAATAGCAACATGTCGTTGCTTTTTGGAGCAATTAAGAGGTTGGCAATCTAAATTATAATGGCTAATTGTAACCTAATTTTAAAAGGTAAGCATTTAACCTAAAATAAAATGTATAAAAAAAATTTTTAAAGACCACGTTTTTCATGTGGACTCAAAAGTAGAAAATAATTTTTCGACAGCTACTGATCTCTGTTTGCTTTCATTCTCTTGGTGTTTTGTATTTCAGTTAAAATATTTTACAACATCTAAAACGAAAAACGTGGGGCGCATATGTATTTAATTGTTTGGTGATTACTTGATATGATGAATATGATGGTTCATTGAACATTTGATAAGTGTATTGCCGATATATCTGATTTGAGCAAATTTTGTTATTTACTGTTGTTATATTGATTTATGATGTTTCAACCAATATAGGTAGTTTGAAATGTGTATAAGTAATTCAAGCAAGTAAAGATATGAATCATGAATAACGCTACTCAGGGTATGTAAAAATTTTAAAAGAATCAAATTTGGAGAATTTTAAATGAACGCGAGATATACGCAGTCTAAACACGAATATCCTCTCGAGGATGACGTGCATTAAAGGTTCCAACCCCTGCTTGTGAGTTCCTTTAGAGTTTATACGCCTGCAAATGTGCAACAAATTATTGATTATTGTATTGTTATCGGGAGCTGAGCTTCCCTAAAAGTTTCAGAGCGCTAGCTAGCGGGAAAGTTGGTGAAATATCGATTGCAAGATTTGATCATCACAGACACGAAAGCGAGCTAAGAAAAACGTGGTAAAAATGGAAATTTTTTTGGTAATTTTTCACTAACGACTGATCGATTGCGTTTTAGTTTCCTAATGTCTGGAGCATTACTGGACGTCCAGTTATCTTGCGAGGAATAATTATTTGAACGCGTACCTGGTCGTGAGCTCAGTTTATTGGTTACTATATGCGACGTAGGCAACGAACTTTCGAGCACAAGGAAATTTATCAAGTGATGCTTCGATAGAAGGTTTGTAAGGTTTTTGCACTGTACATAAGTACATATATTACACATGGCTTCTCGTTCATAGTTGGGCTGTAGAGTATGAATTTAAATATTTAAAATAGAATTATGGTATGGGTTGTTTACTGAAGGCTGCTAAATCTGCGGCCAAAGGGTGGCAACTGCTGAAAATTATATGCATTCATTGCAGAGTAATATGAGGTAAAAAATCAGTGGCTTGTGATTTTAAGCTAAATCTTGTTCACATGTATGATATACTCCGCATATGGGATTTTGATACTATTGAATCAATTTGCATTTGACGATGATGAACTCATCGTAATTTCTTCCATTTTTAATTGATGGATTGAACTTTACTTCGGCTTCACATGAATGCCAAATATTGGATGCGCAGATTGTGACGCATTTTTTATTATGCATAAATGTGTTTCTATAGATGGTGTTGTGTACATATTGTTTTCTGTTCAGATTGCATTCATGATCTGTTCTGATCATGTTCCGCCCAGGTTGTGTTGTATCGCGATATTTCAGGGTCGAGTGCCAAGATCATCAACATCACAGTGGATAATCGCGTGCAGGCAGTCGGCATATCGCTCTACGGCACTTTTGTCTCAGCAACTATGACGGCTGATGGTGGTTGGTATTAGAAATTCATTAGTACGATAAAATTTCGTTGTATGAGACGGAGAATTCCTTTTATTTTGTGACGAACTGTGTTTTCTGATACAACTCCAGCTTTTATAGACGAAAACCACTTATATTCGTCGGATGGAGCTCTTTCCCATGGGATTCGCCCATCTGTCTATAATTTCGATCTTTTAATCTATGAATTTTTAGCACCTTACCGTGAGTGCCTAACGATCCAGAGAGCCTCACTATGCAGAAGACGTGAATAGAAAATAATATTTTTTGTTTTAAAGAAAAAACGTGGATTGACTTATAAATATAGTAAGATTTATGATAGTTGTACAAATATTTCAGAATTAGGTGAACTAAATCGATAGACCGTATGGGTTGTAAAGCCATAAACTTCAGTCTAATCGAAATCCTAGGCTAGTTTCGAATAAAAGACTAAACAGGAAAGCGAGAAACGGCTAGTAATCACGTTAATTTGGCGATAAATCGTAAAATCATAGTGATAGATTTGGAAAAAGAATAGGTCTGCATATAATTAGCGCTTAGGTGACCGCCGAAACACCACACCGAAACGACAACTTCGCTTTAAGTAATCTCAGTATCGCACAATTCATAGATAACTGGAGAAATGCTCACCTTATTTAATGAAAAATAAGTGCACAGGCAGAGCTGTGCTTCCAGAGTGGAATTTAGATGCTTTACAGCAATTGCATAAGTTAGTTTAATATACAATAGTTCCAAATTAATAAGCGTCACCATAGTAAGGAGCATTGAACTCTTTGGCCATTCAAGTTCATTTAAGAGGTAAGTTTTTAGGGTTTTAAGCGAGCATCCAATTTATCAAGGATACTTTCAAACTTTAAGACTTGCATACAATAGAGCGCAAGTCCCGCATTAGGTTATTTAAGTGGTCGGTCAATAGGGTTTAGCTGGCTAGCCAAAGTGATCAAACATAGAAGTGAAAAAAGCATGCACCCCAAATCAAAGATCAATTAAGCAAGGGTTGTGCACAACAAATAATAATAAGTTTAACAGCAAATAATTCAGGAAACTATGGCGACACAGTTAAGGTAGGTAAGGAACTATAGTGACCGCGCTATATGAGCTCTCGTTAATTAATCTTTATGCTAGCTACGGCTCCGTTTATATAAACAAGAAAGTTCTGGTTCTTCATCTTTAGTTTAGAAGATGTCAGGTTGGGAAATTTTCCCGACAAGATACTAAAATGGAAAAACCTATCGTGGTCTTATAACCATTTCCGCCTAGGTTTTTCTAATTTTCACAATTTCTTCTGATATATTTTGAGAAAAATATTCTTTTCGCATATCTCGGAACCGTTTTTAAAGGTAGTTTAACGTCGTATAATTAGAATTCCGTATTTTTTGTGCAAGAAAAATTATTTAGAGAAAACTGGGTGGTCGTATGGCTATTTCCGCCACTGTATTGCCAGAAGTACAGGAAAAAGTAGCCAACAGAATTTCACGTACCTCTAATATTTGCGTGGCAGAGTATTAGATGTACTTTGGGCCTCTAGTCAGTTTAATCCGGAACTGCATCTCAGTCGAGACTCTCTCACTCCCGCGTGTGAAAGGTGGAGTAGAACAGCCGTCATGTGGGCGCGTTGCGAGTTCCAGAAGATAGTCTACTCTTGAAAAACTAAACGGGGGCTAAAAGGCTATTCGTTCTTCTGAAGATGAATAATTAAAGGAAACGGGAACAAATTGGGCTGCTGAAATTTGGATTAAATTTAAAGGCAAATAATCTTGAGTAAACAATCACGCCACAATGTGAAATTGTGCAACGGTTAAAGATGAAAGCGAGCATCACTGAAAGAGGAGATGCAGAGAGTGGATTGGAAGAGTGAATGTAGAGAGAAATCTGCATTCGCTATTCGCCATATAAAAATAATTGCAACAATAATTAGGTGTTTTATGATACTCTTACTGACGAACATGTTGTTGTTGTTATTTCGTTTGAAATTTCTTATGTAATCACTCGACTGAGACTATTTTAATTTTCTAAATTTTCCAGGATCGATTATTGATCTACTTGGTGCTCCTCCAACGATAACCAGAAATCCTTATGACTATTATGGATCGCGGTACCACCAGGCTCCTGTCACTCCAGACATTTTGAAGGTAAAGATTGAGCTTGATTTAAAAACGATCTTTATCTATATACCGAGCATTTTTTACCTAGTCTACATTTGTTATTAGACGACATTTCTAACAGCAGCTGTAAGATTCAACTTCTCCGGCTATGTACAGTTGACTACGCCTAATTTGGGCATATTTTAAGTCCCGTCCACATGGTCAAACTTATCGTCATGTCATGCCAAGTTTAACACACAAGACGGAAACTGACATTACAAGACATACGAGACGGGTCGCACCATTTTTTTATGAGTTCATAGATATTTACGGCAGTTTTCCATGCCCGCGGCAAATTAAATCGAAAGACAACAGAGACACAAAAAATGCACTGACCGATGCGACTTTGATTAAATGCAATAAAGTGGATCCTACAGCTAACATAGTATTCCTAACAAAGAAAGTCGTATTTTTTCGTACGATTCATCCAAGAGAATGTGTCAAAATCATTATTGACCCTCTAAGAATTTTCTCATATTATATACCTCGAAGTACACCTTCATAACAATGTAGCTGGCCTTGCAGATCTCCGATATTATTGCATTCATAGCTCGTTTCGAAAATATAGTTGTGAACTCGAGGTCTTTGTTGTTTCTTCCGGTTGCCAAAACCCTCAGATTAGCAGAAAGTTGTTCGTGGGGGCTGGTCGTAGTCCTTTTTTTTTAAAGCATGATGCTACAAAATTTAACCCTAGATTTCTATGTCCTTACGTAAGTAATTACGGCAGTCTGATGGTTCGCATTGTAATTCCCATAAAAATTTCACATGACAGTTTTTCTTCCCTACGGCAACCGCTGTCGAGACCACCGCGTCCATCTAAATCTCTGTAATTTAATTTCATTTGTTTGACTGACAATAAGTTTGACCGTATGTGGCTGAAGTGATGGCAGCATGGACATACGGCACTATGGCTTTGATCCATCGACTTCATAGGCTGCAATGCTCTCTAGCGTTCTTACCCATGGAAAAGGAGTGTGAAACTGGGCAAAACTTGTCTCCGCCCTCCGGTATGCGGTTCATTTGATCTACTCAAAGATAATGAGATTCTTAAACATAAACTTGACAGTTCGAAGGTAATTAATGTAACCTTGAACCGCCCAATGCACAAATTTGATAAGCCAATTTCATATTGAGTTGAGCGATGAATATGAGTGCAATATTATTAATGCGGGCTGCAGCCAACACGCCGTAAGGTCTAGTCACCTTGTAAACACATTCAAAGCCTATAGGTTTCAGAGTACAGCGGCTATTATAAGTAAACTCTCATTGGCAGTTAACGCAGGTATCAGTCCAAGTTTATCGCCGAATGTAGAAGAAACGTTTTCAGGAATATTAAAGCAGCTATCCCTGGCTTCTGTGTCTTGCCATCACCGCCTTGACAGTCGCCGCACTACCGTAAGGAAATGGAACTAGAGGAGGCTCTTTGTCGCGTAATCCTATCAAATTACAGCTTTCAGCTATGTACTTAATTGAACGTGAAGAATGGTGCTTACGGTAAAACTTTCTCCCTTCGAAGCCCTCTGTCAAAGCAGCATTGAATATAGACTTTCAGACATTGGCTTAATTTAGTTACACTGTTCTCAATTCTTGACTTGTCTGCCATAACCCTAATACTTTCTTGCTGTAAGATATTCCAAAAGGTACAAGGCTACGGTGCATTTGCCAGGTTTCAGTGTTACGCACTTCTACTCTCAACATAGAGCGATAACTTCGTCTGGCAGTCCACGCGTAAACAACTCAGGATTTTTAGTTTATAAACTAGCCCTGTAGTTAAGATTCATTATCTTGTGCATAACGACATAATATTCAAAAGGCTAGGTTGAAATACCAATTTTACTTAGTGAGAAATTGGCCCAGAGAGGATTTTAGTTCTTTTTGATGAGAAAACTAGGAACTTCGATTAATCTAGTTAATTGTACCTCAATGTTGATTAATCCGTGCAAAGAATTTTACTCTAGATATAATTCTAGATAGTTCAGCGAATATTAGACAATTTCCGTATCACGATCATCTCGAGAAATTCTCTTTCCAGATGAACGCGGTGCAGAGCTTGGTAGACAATAAGAGGTGACTTGAGGCGGCCCACTACGTGGTCGATAAGGGGCAGTACGCGACGGTGTCGCAACTCAAGAACGAGGAAGCCAGAGACCACGAGGACGATTCGCTCTCAAACGAGGACTGCCCTAGCCTTGACCAGCGTGTGGTATACGGGCTAATCCTGTCAATCAAAAATCCTAAAGATAAGGAGCACGCTAAGAGGTTGGCCTATCAGCGGCTAGGAAAGCCACTAATATCGTACAAGCGGCTTCTTTTATTGAGGTGACGCGTACTTGAAAATTTTATTTTCGGGTGAAAAGCGAATGCTTGCTTATAGACCTATCAATCGATCATTATTCCTGAATTTATTTAATTGCATAGATAGTTGACTTCAAGTACTTTGAAAAAAGTTGACCGCGATGAATGAAAACCATTGTAAAATTTTGAATAATGTCGTAACAATGCTCTACATCGTGTTACAGGGAACCGCAAGAAAGCAAGGCCTTTTACGTAATCGCTGCGAACGACACGGACGCGTTTCGCCTGTTCACAATGCCGAACGTGACATTCTTCGGTGCCTGGGTTGCCATGTGCGAGCCTCAGGTGGATGGTTCAATTCATGGAGTTCCGGTGTTGAAAACGGCAACTTCACTTGTGCCCATTGACCTATCCCCAACAACTTCGCTCATTTCTCTAAACAGTACGGTCGGTGGGGTTACAGCCAGTGAGCCTGTGCAAACTTTCCTACTGGAAGTGCCGGCAACGAGAGTGAAGTTTGAAGCTGCGGGGCTCGTGGAGGCATGCACCTGGCTTATGTGCGACAGCGGCCACAAGGCCACTTCGAGTGAAGCGAAGTGTCCGGCAATGGCTGGGGGTCGTAAAGGAGCCAAAGCCCTGAGGTGCACGGTTACCGTGCGAAAGCACGGTATCTACCGTGTGGACTATTGCAGTGAGGTGCTGGAAAAGCTTCTCATCTCAAAGACGGTCCTATAGGTGAATTGCAGTATACTTGAATTGAAATATTTTATTGAAATGCGAATGCCAAGATTGTAGGAATATTAAGTAAATAGAGATATAAATGAAAAAATGAACGTACTTATAGGAAAATAGATTTCAACAATTTTTACAATAAACGACTTCAACAACCTAATCTTTAGCAAAACAAAGACAGAACTTGCCTTTAATTCTTCATATTGATAAATAATTTTTGTCTATATTCTATTAACAATTTTATTCAACACAACGCTTTATAAATTTAAGCGTGCTAAACAATCGTTCCACCGTTAGTCAGACGACGTCGACCATGACCTGGTCCGAGAAGGAATAACTGAAATAATTTAGTAACTTGCTGCAAAGGGAAATGATTTCGTTGTAGGGGGTTGGTTTAAATTGTCAACGACGACGGCGGAATGCCCAGGAGAGGCCGCCGCGCAGCAGCGCAATGTCCAGTGTCCACATCTCGACGATTCGGCCCAAAAAGCTGCTTATAAATGACTAGCTAGTACAGCCAACTCGTGAAATTCGTCAACCTCCAGTAGCCACCCCAAGCGCCGCCGTGCCTAATGTCAACATGGCTCGTTTCATGACCGGAAACGTTACCGAGTCCTCGGATGATGAACTTCAACTTAAAGTACACCGACCCAGTATCGGAGCAGTTGCTGGCACCTCTGGTAACACGCGACGTTAAACCCTGCACGCGGCACAGACTAAAAAACTACGCACACGGGAACAGGAAGACGAAGCCATAACGTTGGAAGGACAAGAAGATGTATATGCCGACAAGATTACGTTGGATGTAGAGAATTAATCCTTGGCGAAAAAAATTACTTTGAATTGTAGAATTTATTCTTGGCGAATAAAATTAACATAAATTTATGGTACCAGAGCGAATTGAGGATTTATTTTCTATGGATTTGAAATTTTGGACTTGCACACACACATTTTCCAAAGTCAGCTTTTTCAAATTTGACTTCGTTCTATTTCATTTAATAGAGATTGAACCCCCGGCAGTCATTTCCTTTACCTTCACTGAAAGGTTTTCAACGCTCAATCTACAATAGTATATGGTTGTAGGTTGGTGAACAAATTTTTTGAAACCTTAGATCCTGCATGAAAAGAGGTAGTGATTTCTGGCAATCGTCTGTGATGCAGGACTCTTTGACATCGTATATTTCAATCTCCTTCAGATTTCAAACGGTGTAACAGAACTAGTGACTTGAACAAAACTGCAAGATCCATGCAGTTCTACATTCGTGTACCTTAACCGAATTTTCATGTCACGAACTAGATCATCCGAACGCTAATTGCGCATTGTAGAATCGTTTGAATGCTCGTAATATGCTTAGCCAGAACAATTTATCGCAATCTGAGAAGAGCTGACACAGTGATCTTAGAGTGCAGGGAAAGGCGGTGACCACTGTGCGCCTGATGCGCAGAGGCTCAACCATGCAAGGACGGGCGTCGCTATGTCGAAACTATACCAATTCTGAAGTTATTAGAAACTGGCACGGATTGATGCCTCGCATTATCCGAGACCAAGATATCCTAAAGTAACTACTGGAATGTCATTGAAGCTTGGATGCGAGGCGTCTCAAGTACTCACTAAGTAGAATAATCATGAATTACCAGACTGCAGGTGCTTCATCGCACATGCAAGAGACGTGGATACCCAGGGCGTATCAGCACAACGCCGGCTACCACGCTGCTGCCGTAATATTGTAAACTTAAGCTCCCTTCAAATATTCACTTCGTAATTTCAATAATCGAATACATTCTGCACGGAATTCAACCCATATGAAATTTGTTGCATCACAAAATTAGGCAAGAAAACCCAAATGACTCCGCGGTTTGAATGGCAAGACGAGCGTGAACTATCGGCTTTGACAACAGCGGTCTTCACAGCTAAGATTAGTCACTTGCATAGCATCGCCCAAACTCCAACCCACTAAAATGAGGAAACTCGACCCAACATTTTATTAAATTACAGGTCAAAAAATTTGACGCACGACTATCACGTTGAATCACAATTTATTACAAGGGAACCAGATCCATTGCTGCAATATCTATCGAGAGAAGATTTACTTTCAATTACATACGCAGCCCACGAGGAAATCTGCATGGTTGAAACGACCCTCCAAAGGAAAATTAATCCTTCCAAAATCCATGTAAACTTTTTTATCAAACGACAGTTATAGGAGAAAATAATATACAATAGTGTAATTCTGATGATATTACACTTAACTTTAACTTAAAAGCAATCTACAATACTCAACTAATAATTAAGAATCACTTATCTAAGTTTCATCGATAAAACTACTTTCTGAGACTAATTTTTAACATCATTTAGCTTACATCTTGCGGGTTCACTTCAGAAGAATCAATTCAGGAACATGTGTAAAATTTTCACCAAATCATGTGTCAAGGATCAATCCTGTGTCAACTGATAACGAGCTGAAGCTTAAAATTCAGTCGTCGAGTTCAACGAACATAATCCTAATAACTTGATTAATATATTATTGATGCCACTAAATCACTCCACAACTACAACATACGGGTAATACCGTATCGCTATTTTTACAACATAACAAACTACTAGTTTGTAAAGTATGAATGATAAAAAATAAATTTCAATGAAGCTCAGAAGTTGCCGGCACTTAATTGAAGGCATTCCTGCATAATTAATTGATCTTGAGCCATCTTCTCCTCTTGAAAGACAAGACGGCCCTGATGACACGTTGCCTCACGACCATGATGATGAAGGATTCGTGCTCTCCAGGCCGCAGTGAAATCAAGGATCGCAGTGTTGTCCGAGAAGCAAGTTGTGTATGATGCTAAGATCCACGGTCGCCTTGAACGCGTTTCCGAACGTGTTAGGGGGTCGCTGTATTCTTTAAAAACATTCTTCAAGCTGGGCCCGTTGTCGATGACAAACGAGTCGAACTTCCTGCTTACGAGCATAAACACAAATCCAGACTCGGTAGAAGGGACACTGGAGAGGATCGAAGGATAACAAACAGCTTGTGGTAGGAGTCCATCGCCCTGTCGAATGCTGTCACAAGCGGTCAGTACCTTATCGAAGAAGGCTTGCCAGGGATCCACAATTTCTAGAAGTTTCTTCATGGCTCTCACTGTGTCGCTGAGCTCTCCAACAAATAGCAGGTCGTCTAAGGATTGAACTCTGCTTAAGATGGATGACGAGGAGTTGATTTTTGTCCCAAAGGCTGAACATGGAATTGTCTTGACTAATCTGTGTAGCTAACTTTGGAAGGGTTTCCCCGATACTTCGATGAACTGTGGTGCAGACATAATAAGTGAATGGCCACTGCTCTCGCTTGGTCATTGACATTTGGACATGTATCAGCTGAGGGATCGTGAACCTCCTCGCAATAGAGAAAACTGGCCACTCATTAGGTAATGCTCCCACAGATACCACTCTGACACAGGTGGGACCAGCTTAATGGTAGTCCGTTGAGCACGACGAGAAAGGTTAAGGTCGGGCAACTCTAGTATAACAGCCAATTGGCCCTGAGAAAATTTCGGGATTGTGGCTGTTGCTGTGGAGTTATTGTAGGCAAGTCTAAGTACATGGCGACAATAGAGTAGAAGTTCGGCTGGTTCTTTGCATTCCCGTGTCAATTCCCTACTGACGGCAGCATTGGCAGCCATCCAATTGCCGGCACTAATTTCTACTTCGTCGTAAGCATGCTGGATTACATAATGAAGACCGGGTGTTGACTTCTTCTGTTTCAAATAGATATCGACAGCATAATCCATCGCCTTATTTTTTCCGACGACTCGCTGGTACTCGTCAGGTATAACTTCCCAACTCTTGACGAATTGACGAGGCGAGCAACGATCAGTGATGATGGCAATAATCTCCTCCACATCTTGCGCACTTAGCCTTGTTTTCCGGATGCATTTGATAAGGGCTTGGAGCTCGGGATCTCTCCTCAACCTCACGAAGTACTTAAGGCAGAGCACTTTGAACGTAGTGAACAGGTTGGGCATAAGCTAAATGCTCCGGCCTTTCACGGGCTATAATTGGCAAGGGTCGCAATTGGCCGCAGCAGAGCAGCAAGACACCTCCAAATTCTACAGTGGTGTCCCGTAAACATCGTAATACGAAGTCGATTATGTTAAGTAGGGATGAAGGTACGAGACCAATCTCCTCGATCACCAACACGTCTAGTCCTTTCAAGTAAGCCATCTTGACAAGGCTTGCACACAAGTTCAAGAGGCATTTTTGTGCGGTCACAGGCTCCGATTCGATTCGACTTTTCACAGTCATTGCAAACAACAGGTGTAAATGCTCTCCGCCTAAACTGCGGGCGCGCTCGGCAGTGGCAGCGGTGATTATAGTACGCAAGCCTTTTGAAAGTGCGTACATGCAAGCGATCAGTAAGAGCTATGTTTTGCCTGCTCCAGGAGGTCCAACAATTAACGGAAAGTGCACAAACACTGGCCCGACACGGTCAAATCGGTCAATTGCATTCATTAGAGCATGCAGACACAACAACTGTTCCGCATACGACGATCTGCTTTGTCCAGGCAGGCGTTCAATTTCTGGTACAAAATCAAATTTCCTCATGCTACTAAGAACAGCTGCGGTGGGAGAATTTCTGATGCCTGATGTTTCCAGAACAGAAGCCAAAGTCTGAGATCGTGCTGCTTTCATATCTTGTAATTTCGTACTAGCATCTTCTCTAATCGCTCTCGAGGACGCAAATGCAACTTCGACGTACTCAACGCCCCTTGTAGAGAAAAAGTTGAGTAAAGAATCCATTGTAAGAGCGTCAAGCGCGGGGGGTTCCGCGCAAACGCTTTCGCGCCGTAAGGTAAGGTGCGCAGCTGAGTCATCACGTAAAGTCTGATGATAGTCAAGGCCTCTTCTTCCGTCGGATTGCTTTCATCGGCGATAAGTTGGGCATACTGAAGAGCATGCAGCAGGGTCGGCCCTCTAAAAATTTGAAGTTCGGTCACAAATGATCCCAAGGTGAGCAGAAGATGAACGAGGAACTTGTGTGTCGAGGTTGGCTCTATACAGGTGAAGACCACTACATCATCCTTGTCAGCCGTCATATCGACAAACCGATTTACAAAAATCGAGTTACTTCCCTGAAGAACTTCATGATGGATAGCTTCAAACAGTCCATACACCTCGATGGTTCCAGGTCGAGGTTTTCTGAGATAACTTTGGCCGGAGAGAAAGCTAACCCCTTGAGATAATCGCCAAACTTCATCACCTTGCGCAATTCGGGAAGACGCACGCTGAAGAGAGATGTGTTGTCAACGAAGTATGGAGAGTTGACGATTTCACTCATGAGCAGAGTTTGAAACCCAGTAAAACGCCGCCAACTTTGGTAGCCAGCTCGTAGTGTGGTTGCTTTCAAGGTGCCGTCCTCGTTTATCAATTTCTGAATGTGCCCGCTTTGTTTTCGAAATACTGCTTGTCTGTGTTCGGGGGCATGTGTTGAGCAGTGAACGAATTCAGCCGAACAGACAACAAAGGGGAGTTGATAAGTGAACCAGACCATTTCTGTGGCGGTGATATCCCTGCAAAAAGCTTCTTTTACCTTTTCAGCTCGCATTTTTTCGTTGTGAGCGGTTTTTGAACCAGAGATTTTGGCATGATAGAGGTCGCGAGGCTCGACATCGACTTCATTATCATCCTTGTCAGAAGAGGTGACAAGGATGTAATTAATCCTTGTAATTCGCAGTTAAATTGTCTGTCGTCTCGTTTGCAACTGGAGAGAACTTGATAAATGGAAATGAAGATCCCCTCCATGGACTATAAAAAGATAAGTCATAAATATCTCTGGACAATTACTTACGCTTGATCGAGGTGAACCATAGGAGAAGGGTCTCTATAAAATATATAAACTCTGACAAATAGCAAATAAGCGCAATGGCGTTGATATCTAGAATTCAGACTATGCAACACTTATCGAGTCGAACCGTAAATGAAAACTTGAGACATAAGCGTGTACATTTTTGAGCACCGTCAGCCTATACCTTCTATCGTCTATTAATGATATGATCGTTTAGAGCTTCTGAAGCGATATGTGCGCTATGCGCACTGCTTGGAATAAATGATTTAAAAGCACATATGAATAAAAAATAAGGTGTGGGCACGAATAAAATACAGTTTATACGTTTAGAACTCTGGATGAAGATTTCCGAAAAATTGCAGTTGAAACTACTAGTGCCGCTACTAGTGCCGCTACTAGCGGCCGCTAGTAGCGGTCGCTACATGTAGCGCGCTACTGCCCACCTCTGCTTACCAGGACGGTGAAGATGCGATGGCGAGCTGAAGCTGCGGTTACCTGCAACGCCGCGCATGTGTCGCTATTCCGTCGTTCCTGCCATGTGCCCCTCCCCTCCCTCTTGTCACTATCGTCACCCGCGTCATTCTCGTCACCCCCTCACCCTTATCATACTCATCACCTCCTCCTCCTTTCACTCTTGTCAACCCCGTCACCTTCGTCTTCATATCCTTCGTTCCCCCTCCACCATGTCGCTCTCTTCACACCGCCCCCTCATTCCTATGTAAGCCAAGGCTGCCCCTTTCGTTGAAACTTACAATCTCTGCGCCGGAGTTGCTTTCGTCGACAATGCTGCTTTACCTCCATACTATTCTCTCGAATCTCTGTTGTTCAATTTCTGTTCTTTGTGCAACAAAAATTTTCTATTATCTGATGAATTTGCTTAGAAATGAAAACAATGGACAAGTTTTACTGTCATGTCATTGCATTTCTCAGATTTTCGGTTCACCATTCGATAATATTAATTCAAACAACGGAAAACTATTTTTAGTATAATTTCCGCCTTGTTTTCTTTGGAACGATTGTTGCAGCTGATATTTGCGTTGCTAATACTCCTGCTTTTTGCCCTTATGACTGATTCTAAATAATAGGGAAGCACAAATGTAACAAGAAGAAATCTGTCATATTTCAAGCAAGCTTCGGGACGTAATACGTTTGGACTGCTTTACATTCTCAGGCTGTTAGATGTGTTAAGTTTTATTTAAATTATTGCATGTATATATTAATATGTAGAAAGATTCTAATGGAAATTTTCGATGCAAAAAGATATTTTATGCTAACGAGGAACTCTGCCATTGACTTTTTTATATGTGGCACAAAACAGTCGCGAGAAAAACGTGCGTTTGTACATAAATGTCGTGCTTGGATTTAAATTTGTCAATCGCAGGTTTCGTGTTGAATACTCATTAGTATCTTTATTATTATGATCGACAGTTTAAATCTTTAGGTTAGGAGACTTAATGTTCGTGGAGAGAAGTTCCCACGAGAACACGCAAGTTGTCTGGGTCGTATATTGTGTTCCCGACACTAAATACAGTCCGGCGTCTGCATGGCACCATCGTTTCCACAGCAGTTCGTAGATTCGATAATTTCTTCGACTTCTATCGTGTTTCAATCAGCGAGCCTTCGACAAGTTTTCTTAACTCCACGAGGCGCCCGCATATCGTCTTCCTTAAGGCCCGTTTACACTAGTGGCAACGACATGCGCTTCGAGTCGTTTGCTGCAGTGCCTCACCGCGCACAACCGTTCACACTATTTTTGTACTCGGTAGTTTGAGACCGCGCGCTTTGAACACTTAGTTGCAACCTAGACGTCAATGAGGATGGATGTAACCGAATTTGAGCTGTGGGCCATTGTTCTCGGGTGTGCTGCGGTCCGTCATTCTTCGCACAATGCCAGTTGTAAACGAGAATTTAGCATAGGCATCATAATTAGAGAACTAGCACATTCAAAAAGATAGTTTATGAAAAATATAGTCTATTCTTAAATAAAGAGTTCCAATATTCGTACCGATATTATATCATCCTTTGAAATCGCTAAACTGTAATGCATAAATTGTCAGGAATTGCTACAATCACATAAACTAAACACGTCATGTAAAAATAACTTACATCATTTGCATTTCGATTTTTGTACTCCTTTGACCGAACACTCCCATAGGCATTCGTGTTCTCTATAAAGATCAATTAGGCGCTCTACTAGAGAGTGACTCCAAACGAGAGTGGTGTTAAAAGTCAACATTTGGTGTGCCGGACCAGCGTACACAATCAACCTTACTAGACCACAGACAGCTATTTACTAACTAAGAATTTATAAGCAAAGAATAGTCCACAAAAATTCATATCTTTATAGAAAACGTTTCGGAGACCAGCTCCATCGTCAGTTCGTAGAATCTAGAATCAGAAGTCACAAATTAATACATTGAAACCATAGAACGAATTGAATTTCTTTATTTAATTAATTTAGATTTTAAAATTGATTTAAATTTTTAATTTAATTTAAATTCTTAGTTAATTTGCGATATGAGCATATACATGTGATATCAATTCTTTAATAGCTATCTACTAAGCGCCGCGCTTGTGTTGCATGAGGCATGGCCCCTGTCAATCGCTAGCTCGTCAATCGATCAAGAAGCGCATGCAGAGTAGTCCAGGAAACCTAGTGAAAAAAGGGGGTCAACCTAGAACAAATTGCAAAAGAATTTTCTCCTTCACCATAACATGCAGAAAGGCCTCAGAAAAGACATATAAAAAATCCTCTAAAATATAATTGGTGGAAAGGCTTCAAATTAGTGATTTTCAAAATGACCGCCAAAGTAATCTATATGTTGATATGCAGCGGTTTGAATTAGTAGACTGGAACAGTTTTGCTGCCAAAAACCGAATTTTTTAGGCTAATATATCAAATTATATCTATATTATGAGCTAAATTATATAAACTTAGAAATATTGCAATATTTTGTAATAAAAATACCATTTTATCGATAATTTTATGCTTTTTAAAGTCCGATGAATTCTCAGCGTTTCTTTTTTTCTTCTTCTACTGATAAAATTTGGCATAAATGTATTTGTCTGATGTAAAATAAGTAGGGAAAAAGTCATTATGCTCAGAAAATCATTAATTATGATGGCCAGCTTTGGAAAACTATTTCTAAGATGAAATAAAAGAACGTCAGCTGTGTAGACAAAAAGATAAAATATCAGACATGTGAATGATGAATGGGATAGAAAAATCCTTTTTTATTTCAGCTTGCACAATTTTTTTATTTATTTTTGACGTTTAATAAAAATGAGAAATTAATATACTGTGATAATTAAGAAGTTATACTAAAAAAAAATCCAGTTATTACGCTTAAGTTATAGAACTAGTAGGTTTTATTAACGTAAAGTTTAACTGTCCGTGTTCTCTACCGCCGGTCGACCGTTTCACTGGGATGAAGTGCACGGATTTACGTTTTGCTAAGAGTTTGCGTTGTTAAGTTATTTGTGAATAACTGTTTTAGCTCCGACAAATTTTTTTGCTGCTAAATAAAACTGTTTTCGATTACTGTAGGTGAAGCTTTTGAAATTACTGTGAATTATATTTTGAAAGTAATATTTATAGGGATAATTTTGAGTTCAAGTTTAGACTATTAACTTATACAATAAAATGTTGACACGATATAAATGGAAATGATACCTAGTGGGGCAACGGGCCCATGCGTGTCACGGGGCAAACGCCCATGGTGGGCTCAATATACACATCTGTGAAATCTCGTGCTATACATCATGAGATTTGTCTCAATGACCTTTTCAAAACTATGACTAGCTTTTTGAATTACAAATTACACTTCATATTGCATGATTTTTTGATTTGCTGCCTCTAGGCAAAAGGTTCTAGTTTCTAGTTATGGATATCTGACCCCTTATCGAGTTTTTTACTATTGCCTTGCCAAAAGTTGATTTCAGTCAACACCAATGAGTCAAAAGTTGATGAGTTTGTATGGTGTTGGCTGAAATCACGATTAAGTACGAATTCTCTGCACATTATATCTGGATTATGGACGAAGCTGGAACGAAGTTTTTTCTGATCAACTAAATATATTTTTTCCAGTCAACGATAGATTTTTCCATGTCAAGGATGAATTTTTTATCGCAAGGATATATTTTTCCAGTCAAGTATATGTACATTTTTATGTCAATGAAATATTTTTCTTCACGTCAGTGATAGATTTTTTAAGCCAAGAGTACATTTTTTTCAAATTAAGGATATGATTTTTTAAGTTGTTAATAAATGAATGAATGCCATATTTTTCATTACATTTTTCTTATTTTTAACTGTAGAGTGTTGTTTTATCATTTTTAAACGAAAAATATGCAATTGTGGCATAGGGACCAAGGGTGGGCGCCTTGCCCAAAGTCCATGGGCCCATTGCCCCAGGGGTGGGGCAATGGGCCCATTTTGATACTTTTTATAAAATAGTGTTTCATTAAAAATTGGATTACTCTATCGGCGTCTAATTCACATCATACATTCCTCATTAGTTGTACCTTTAAACAAAACAAAGAACCTCATCGTATCAATTAAAACTTCGTAAAAATTTTTACTTTAAAAAAGGGGGGCCCGCTGCCCCATGTTACTCAACTGTGATTATTCTATCCAATATATCAAAATAGAATGATGTCACCCATCAGGAGTATCAGCATTGGCTACATGCTGCTGAACACTCCTATGTATCATATTCGCCCTTATACCACCACCATTGCTGTCTTGTGGTCACTCATCGGAAGAGTTAGAATCACTGTCAAGTACTTGACTTGTGTTATACTGCACACACCATGGCACTGGCCACATGCTGGTGAACATTCCATATCCTGTTTGCGACAGGCACACCTCCTGGTTGAACAATTTGTTGAACAATTGCATCTCACCATTTCTAGTAGCTCAGGTGGGGCAACTTCTCGATCTGTAAGAACAGGCATGCATTGTACATTTCTTATTTCCCATCCACACTCTTCAGGTTTCATTCTGTTGCCCAGCCACTCTTGCACTTGGCAAAATGTCCTCAGACTATGAAACTGGGCAGCTGCTGATGTAGGTGGAAGCACCTGGGGGTCTAAAAATGCTTTGCTAACAACAGCTTTTCCGTGAAAGTTATTGAATCGAATTTTGTCCAGAGACTCTCCGGTAGCACCCTTGTACAGAAAGACTAGTGCAATCTCTTAAGCCACAAACTGTACCCTGGATTTCACCTTCAGACTCCAGTCATCTTCTCTCTCAGACCCCAGGATTGAGTTTTGAACACTGTATTCCCTGACAGGTGTCAGCACTACGTCTTTCTTCTTACCACAATATCTGTCCCCTGTCCCACAATATAATACAGTTACTTTTGTAATCAAGGCCGGTTCCAATAGATCCATTAATATAATATATCAATTCTTACATTTCCAATTTTATTTCCGTCTTGCCCTGCGTCGTGCAATAGTATTTAATTATTCTATATTACCGGTTTGTGACGTTAATGAAATATTATCGATTTACTATTATTGTTGAGCAGTATGCGGATTTGAAAATACTTTGTGATCTGCTACTGTCAACTGCCAGTATAAAGAGTTTAACGAGCTGGTATGCTCCGTCTTCAGAAGACTCATTTGCTCTTTTTCTGTTCTGGGCTTCAATAATGAATGACCTACAATGGTCTTGCGACATTGTGTGTGTACTTTTTGTCCAGGCATTACTGTTGTTACAACTTTTCTTCTTTCCCTGGCTTTCTGGATACCTTTACAACCCTTGGGTGTTAGTGTTGCCCATTCTCCACCTTCTAGGACAGGCCTGCTACAAAGGGCACATTGGGCAACATCCATCTTGGTGCTACCTGTAAGACATGACGTGATCACCCTCTACCAAGCATATGTACAAGCCAGACATTCTGTAACAGTGACTACAAGCATGTAATAATCACAAAATACCTCTATATGATGTGTCCTGTCTGGAAGTCTGATCTGAGGGCTGCTTTCTTGATAATAATAATAGCGGTTTCAGCGTTTATTAGGCCGTAGGCCTGTCGCCGATTCTTAACATCACAGGACATTCACAGCATTTTGCGGTCTCGCACTCGCAACTCACTGCTACAATTCTGCTGTGCTTAACCGCATTACCGCCCGGCCTCCTCGCCGATTCTGACCAGAAACTGGCGCACATGAGATGGGATCGAACCCGCGCCTCTCTGCGCCAATCCTGCGGTACTCTGAACTTTAACCACTGGGCCACCCTTTCTTGCTGGTCATGTTCTAGAAACTTACACCAAAGAATCTAGACAATGCTGCCCTCTTACTACAATTAACACACCATTTATGATATAGACAGTTTTTAGACACACACACTCACCTCTCTTGAAATTTGAAATCCAATATAAAATATTAGCGGCAGATATCGTTTATATATGCGTAAACTTGCGAGGCAATATAGAAGCAATTTTGTTATTGGAATAATTGTTATGAATAATAATATAAAAGGAGTTGTAATCAATCCACGGAAATTTTGATGAAATGCTAATATAAAGACAGTGAACTACCAATATAACTTTCTGAGGCGCACGTTTCAGCGACGGTTCAGATATTCGTAAAGTCGTTCCCCATGATAAACGTGGGATTAATGGAATGCATTGATAAATAATATTTCCAGCGCATATACAGTACGTGAATACCAACTTAAACACAAGCATCAGTGATCGCTGAATACATCAGTGATCGCTGAATATTTCTTTATCGACTAAAGAAATTCTGCGAATCTTAGAGACAAATTCATCTAGATTTACAAATACTTTTAGAAATTTTATACGAAACGAAATGAAGTATTTGAGTAGAAATTTTCCTGCAAACATGCTTGAACGTGTAAGTTAATTGATATGTGGCGATGTTTGGAGGCCATATTGTGGGAACAATGTAGTTAGGAATGCTATCATTTTCTAAAACGCCTATTTCTCACATAATGTTCAGTATAGTTAAGGATGTGAAACAACTGCTTAGATTTCAATTTAGAGATAATAAATAATTTTACTAGAAAAAATTTTTGA
The DNA here is from genome assembly GCF_000764305.2 of Hyalella azteca. Taxonomy (NCBI): domain Eukaryota; kingdom Metazoa; phylum Arthropoda; class Malacostraca; order Amphipoda; family Hyalellidae; genus Hyalella; species Hyalella azteca. The sequence continues at coordinate 19,988 of NW_025933005.1, forward strand.
TACCTATAATTGCCGTGTTGGCAATTGGGTATAAAGAAATGATTCCAAGTAAATATTGATGTAATGCGAAGTTAATGACGATACAGAAAGCTAGTACAACATTCTGAAGCGCATGTTTTAGCGACGGTTCAGATATTTGTAAAGTCAATCCTCTTGATAAATGTGGGATTAATGGAATGCGTTGTTAAATAAATGACGCAATCGAGGAATTGATCCCAGAATTATGACTGGGACAGTTGCGCAGGCGAGTTCGGAGAAGTGTCGATCCAGTGAACAGCTCTGAAGTATAACAGCTCTCAACCTGCTACAGACGTCCACACTGTTTATTAACGTTTTTGATTATAAAACTATTCCCTACGAGAAATTCGTTTTGTTGATATCAGAGGTACGATGAATTCTTGGCCGTGATTTGTGATACATTGGTGCTGGTGCGAGTTAAATTTTCAGAAGCTGGGCACAAAGAAATGTTCACCCAAGTAGAGTCATATTGAAATTAGTTCATTATAAAGTCAATATTTAGTCAATTTATCACAGCATATCCTCATATTCTGAGTCACTGCTGATGAATTTAACACTAAATAATGGAACTTACAAGCGCTATACTCATTACTCAGCTTGATTATCGAACGCGTTTTCAACCTCTCCCTGCGATTGACACAGGAATAGGTTGAAGAAATAAATAACACTTTTTCACTCAATAATGGAATCATCAAATAGCGACCCACTTACTGAGCTCCCTTCACTGCATCTACCTGCGATAGACGCTTTTTAGGTACAATTATATTTTAAAGAAAAGGACCGTTAAAATTTCTCCGCTCACCGTCCGAGGAATTATGAAACTTAACCCAGAGCTACTGAACATTTCAACTTTCACTCGCCTATTAGGAAGCGATTTCATCCCTAACTAAATAATTATTTCACACACGTGCATGATATTAACGAAACCATTATAAATGATTTTATATATTATAACTGTAATGGCTGTGACTTTGTGTGAAAAATTGTCACCTGATACGTTGGCCATCTTGTGACATAAGTGAGTGAGTTATTGTAACAGAATTGCCGACACGAGGAAAGCTGCCGTTGAGATCAGCTGGTACAGTTTGGTCGCGTGTTTAAGATTTCAAAAATTATATTTATGGTTTTATTTTGAGTTACCTTTAAAAATTTACCTCATTGCTTATCTTTCTATAATTGATAATTCAGAAGTGCGCGACCGACATTGATTGACTCGCAATTTCCGAAGGCTTCCTCTACACTCTACAGCGTATATGGGAATCATGTCCGCTATAACTTTTGAGATATAGACTCTTATCGTTCGTTGCATTTCTGATAATGGCTAAAATTCATTACCAGAGTCTTTGAAATATTTTTCACGATGCCTTTTTACAAAAGCTCTGAAACAATTATCAAAATGCTGTTCTCATACCGTATTAATGTCCAGGCACCATCAAGATACAAATTTATCGGTTTGTAAATAAATATTCGCCATGTTAAGTGCAAATACTGGTAATATGCCTAAGCGCTTCCTTCCGATACAAAACTTGAAATTCCACGATAAATAAAGGCCTTAACGGTAATTCTTCAACTTACATAATCAATTTTTATGTGCTTATCACAAGATCATGATTTTATTTTTAGCATATGGAAGTAAAATGTATATTAATTTCAGATTAATTAATCTAAAAGAATGAAAAGCTAACCGACAAGTTTGCAGATAATTATTTTTTCACTTTGTTTGTTGAGTTGCCTACTCTCATTTACTTCGATCATCAGCGATGAACCCGAAAGTTCGAACAGTCGAAAGTTCGCCGTGCATCTGTAAAGATTGTTTAGGGAAACTCAACTGCCAAACCATCGAGTGGGCGGATCTTCCGCGTTATGACATAACCCACAATAATCGACGTCGTTGCCCACATTGCTGCTTGACTGGGTATATATAGCCAGGAACTATATAAATAGCCAGGAGCTATATATATAGCCAGGAGCTATATATATAGCCAGGAGCTATATATATAGCACCTGGGCTGCTTTTTTTTAAATGAAAATTAGTGACGGCCGTGCACTGCCAGAGCCAACTCGGGGCAAGTGCTGCGCTGGTTATAGCAGGCATGAGCCGGAGGTGCTCCGTGAGGGCTGCGTGGCCGCAGGACAGAGCCGCCTGGGCAGGTGCTCAGAAGCTAATTAGCGCTGTGCCTGCCCAGGTGATATCGTCTCTAAAGCGGACATTTCTGCTCTATCGCTGCTCTGTCGCGTCTCTACGTCGGCTCTGGAGGCGGCGACGGCCTGCTCTATTCCCTGCGCTAAATTTTAACTGGGTAGGTAAAAAAGCCGGTCGTTCCTCCTATATCTGTATAACTTGCGAATGAAAGCGAATAAGGAAGTGTGAAATCAAGAATGACGGTGAAATGAAAAAAAAATCTCGCAAACGAAGGTAAAATAAAAAAAAATTTTAGAATCTAAAAACACCATTTGGTAGTTAGGAATGTTTATTCAAAATTTCAAATCTGTTCAAATCTGTTCGGTAGTTTGGAAGAAATTCTTTGATCACTGCGAATTTCGGCCTGTATCGCAATATATAACTCACGAATGAAGGTGATATTTAAAAATTTTTCGCATGCTAAACATCACCGTTAAGTTCTGATAAATACATGTGTCAAGGTTTTTTGAGCTGCGTTCATTAGTTTGGGAGATATTATTTGATAATTGAATTTTGAGATTGGTCGTGAGACCGACCACGAGTCCGGGCCGTAAATTTGCCAGAGACGTGCTAGGTTTCTAGTACTGACACAGTTACAACAGCTGAAAACATATTGGTTCACTAAAAGGGGTTTTACTTGTGAAATACATATTTGTGTTTAACCTTTATCTTTTAAATTGCAGCGTACTAAATTTTATAGAAAGAGGCGCATGATTTTATTTGTGTCTGTGGGGGGCGCTAGAAATTCACTAGGGAGCCAAAGAGGGCGCCAGCCTGAAAAAGTTTGGGAACCACTGAGCTAGATTAACAAAAAGGTCTCAAAAATTATGTATTAATTATGTATCAGAGTGTCGCAAGTTTTGAGTTGCTTGATAATTGTTCATCCTAAATCATAACTTATAACGATTCTTCTTTACAAAAGCCTTTAAATAATCATCAGCTATGTAATACTATCCATGTCCCAGTGAACAGTCTCCTCAGAGATACCAGTTACTATTTCGATATCTTTTTAACCCGTTCGGGCTCAAAATTCCAAACAATATTTTTCTCAACTACAAGTTTAACACCGTTGTGATAAGAGTGAATCTAATAACAATATACTGAATATGCAGTTGATTAGGCAAAATTCAACACTAACTAAACTATTCCTGCTACTCCATGATTATGTCATGGAGTAGCAGGAATAGTTTAGTTAGTGTTGAATTTTGCCTAATCAACTGCATATTCAGTATATTGTTATTAGATTCACTCTTATCACAACGGTGTTAAACTTGTAGTTGAGAAAAATATTGTTTGGAATTTTGAGCCCGAACGGGTTAAAAAGATATCTAAATAGTAACTGGACACACATAAAAATGGATTTTTGAATGTACAGCAAACCTATATCACAATCATATTTTATTGATATAGCTCTATTAATAAAATTTGTAACATATGTAATGTAAGCTTTCTGATTATCTTAGATCAATTTACTCATACCAGATTCATTTCAGAATTCGATCCAACACGTGTGAGGAAATTGCCGTGCCACGATTCAGATTAAATAAAAATAAAGGGATTTATAGTACGAAGATCGCATGTTGCGAGCAATTGATCCAATGACGTTCCAGAGTTCCAATAACGATCCAATAGTCGAAATTATCGAAAAATTTGATCTGTTTAATATGAGTTTTTTCCTAAAAATACGGTAAAGGTTCGTGTGTGTATATTCAGTTATTATTAGTAAAGCACGCTTGAGCGTCTGTAACTTGGTGGACATTTACATTAACTTTCCAGAGTGTCTCGCCTATTTGTACAATTACAATTGGGAAGCACTGGCTCAGCCACAGCCTCCAGAGTCCTGACTGAGCCACGCGTGCAGCCCTCACAAGAAAGTAGTCTCCCTTGCAATCGAGATTTTCTTGTCCAGCTTTTTATGTCTTCACATATTTCGAGGATAGGCTATAGGAAAATCAGTTCCGCTAACAATTTTCAGGCTAATACATCTTGCAATAAATTCACTTGCAGAATGCTTCATTCTTCACTGCTTGTTGTTGTATTTCTAACATCTAGGTTTATTTATTGTGAAAAACATTCAATAGGATTTCGAACACTCGAATCTCGCATAAATCATTAAATCGTTGATTTGCTTTCTCTGCTATAAAACTCAGTGTGCGTTAACAGGAAATGACATGAAATGAATTTAAATTACAGCGTCTTAACTTGAAACCTATCATGTTGCTCTCATTTTGAAAATCCATATCGATGTTTGAGAAAGAATTCGATTGTAATAATAATTTATTGCAGGTTTAAATCGTATGAGTTGATGGCACACACAGCAAGCTTAAGATTATTGAATATGCCAATAAAATATTCTAATTTCTGACATATTCAGTAGAAATATATGTATTTGAGACAGACCCCCATTGAGAGTAAGAAAATAATTGTATATAGAGAGATTAAAAAATGTGAAAGGTAGGTTAATAACGAAGCAGTTTGAAACAATGGAAGTAACCGCGAGCAAGCAGCCCTCATGGATCTTCAGTGAAGTTTTTTGATAAAGTATATGTAAATATTTTATAATTATTCCTTAAATAAATGTCATGAATTAAATGTAATTTTGATCATTATTCGCATTAATTGTAAAGTTTTAGCAATCGTTTGAAAACTGCATAAAAGCCTCGTTCATTAGAGGAAGAAACATGGATGTAGATGTGATAATTGTCGCGTAACGCTGTTTTGAACTTTCATAAATGAATATTTGGCGAAAATATTTGGAAACTTTTGTATAAAAAAACGGCATTGATAAATAATTATTCGTGTTAATTGCAAGAAGACGCGTTCAATAAAGCTAATTCCAATGATGTCTATGCAATATTTTTTGCTTAGGCCATTTTGAATTTTTATAAAATGACCATATCATATAATATATATTTCAGAAAAATAACATTCATAGCTTATTCTTCGCGTGAAACTGAACAAGAGTAAGTCTAAAGACGCGCAATGGTATCCTCAATACGAGTAGATGGCAATCGAAAAGCTTGGGCTACAGTATCACGAAATTTGTTGGGCATTTTCTTCTTTGTTTCTTCTGAATCTGCCAGTCACCGATGCTTAACATTGCAGAACATCCCCAGCTTGTTGCGGTCTTGAACACGAAACTCACTGCTTCAACTTTTATTTGCTTAACCGCCCGGCCTCCTTGCCGATTCTGACCAGAAACTGCCGCACAGAGCTGGGATCGATCCCGCACCTCTCTACTCCAATCTTGGTATAATGAACTTTAACCACAGGGCCACCCTGTATTTATAACCGTTTCTAATTAATTATCAGACCGTGAGGGCGCAATATATAATTTTAGCAAGCTATCACTAAGTGACAAGTATGATAATGGGAGCGTTCTCAATAACGATATGCAGTTAATTGGTTCGACGAAATTTAGTCCGTAAAATGTACGATAAAACGATTAGTGTACGATAACGCATTGTGGACGATAACGCACGGTGGACGATAACGCATGATGGACGATAACGCATGGTGGACGATAACGCATGGTGGACGATAACGCATGGTGGACGATAACGCATGGTGGACGATAACGCATGGTGGACGATAACGCATGGTGGACGATATCGCATGGTGGACGATAACGCATGGTGGACGATAACGCATGGTGGACGATAACGCATGGTGGACAATAACGCATACTGGAGGTGGCGGGAAGGTTGAGGGCAACCCACGCAGTCATCAACATGTAATGGCAGGCTTCTTGCATTCTAATTTAGAGCTTCTAAATTGTTTCTAATTTTTAGAGTATGACGAGCTGTTCAAATAATCTCTGCATTTCATCAGGGGAGTCGCTAGGCAGCATCTCTGGGTTACCTTATACTGCACCTCACAAACAGAGAGATAATTTCAGTCCCATTATATTGATGGCACAAGAGTTTTTTGAAACGTAAACAGAAACATTTTTTATATGCTGGGGTTACGGTTGTCCAGAACTTCTAGTCGCTTAGTTTCTTCATTTAAACTAAACTTTCAAAATATTAGGTTAGTTTATGATAAGATAGAATAGATTAAGCAAGAAATAGATACTTAACCTTGATTTAATAACAATTAACCTAACCTCACCAATCCTAACCGAGCTTACCTTGACCTAACCAAATGTTTTGAGACTTAATTTCGTTTCAAGTTTGAAAACTTAACAAAGCAAATATAATATAAAATTTTCGGATTATTAGATTATTATTAATAATCCCTCGTTATAAGTAAATCAATTGTTATTATTCCACTGTTATGAATATTCCATCGCCTATTTATTTTTCGCATGCCATAAAACTTATGTGTAACGTGTCCTCGAAGTTCGTTTGAACCAGACGCCGCGATAATAACCTATAGCTCTCGGACAATTTTACGGCCGGTCATGTGGCCGGTCTCCTAAATTATACACATACACAGCGTTCATGAATGATCTAAACTAATGAGAGTAGCTTACTGAAACTTTACACTTGTATTTTTAGCACATAACGGTGATCTTTAGCCCGTGTGAATTTTTTCGATTTCGCCCTCATTCTTGACTTATACGGTCATAGGCTGAATGCAATGTATGAGAAATATAGGTCCTAACTGTAATTCTTCAACTTATAAACTTTCTGCAAAACTATTAATTTGACTGGGATGTACGGTGTGCGGGATGACGGGATATGGTGTTCTCAAATTACACGTAATATCAATCCCAGTAAAACCTGATTATTTCAAATGACCAAATGCCTGGTATCCGTGATACCTGCTGGTCTACCACTTAAAAGACTGGATTGGTATCGGATTTAGTTGCCAATTACTCTCACTAATTTGTAGCAACGATATTTAATTTTATTCTTTTACTTCGCTGATGATTTTATATTCAGTTTAAAAAGTAGCTCATACATAAACTTTACGCTAATAAATGCCCTGCTATCGGTGAACAAATTTTTATAATACTCTTCAAATTGTTCAGCACAGAATTTAGAACTTTTTTATGAACATATAGCACGAACAAGATATGCCATCTTATATGCCAAATTTTTTATCCTATTTTGTCCTATTCAGTATTGAATATGTATATAGGCAAATCAGTACTTCATAGAATATTTTTATTGATTTGAAGTCATGGAGAAATAGAGAAGTTAGTCCTGGAATTTCTTAGAGAGCTCATGTTCATAAAAACGACTTTATGAGTGGGGAAACTATCATAGGTGTACATCCAGCCGCTGATACGTATTAGAAAGATGTTAAATGGCTTCCTCCAAACAAACAGATTGATATTAAAATTTTTTACCATTTTGAATTGATAAATGAAAATTACTGCGAACCTCGACATTCAGTTTGTTGTGCATGATGTAAAGGCATTAGGTCCTCCATAGCCTAACATCAAAGCTCAGATTTGCCTCTACATGAGCCAGGGTATTCTATGTGCCGCACTGATATCTCATCATTATTGTTATGGTTATTCAGAAGTAAAGTCATTCAGAAGTGATCTTGTTGCCACTGCTTTAAAATAGTTTATAAATTGAGTTTAATTTGATAAAGGAAAATGGAGAACTTGGGAAAAGAGTCGAGCAACATCCTAGGCTGACGGCTCCAGGGTGAGACTTTGAAGTCAAAACGTTTAGAGTTATTAGTGTATCCTTAAATTGTTCCTTCAGTCTAAATAGCTTCACCAAACTTCACTTACATTTGACACAAAAAACAAATATATAAGGAATCCTTCAAGTTATTAGGGAGAGGCGCGGATCACGAACACAACAAAATAGGCAACTGTACTGAGAAGATTGTGCTCAGTGAATATGTATATTCATGTATTACAACTAATGCTTTATATTCCGCGTATAACTGTATAAATCAAAAACGAGGGAAAAAAATTTAAAAAATCTAAACAGTCTAAGCATCACTGTTAGGCCCTAAAAACAACGTGAAATTTTTCCGTTAGCTATATTCATTATTTTAGGAGATCATTCATGAACGCTGAGTATGTGTATAATTTTTGAGACCGGCCGCAAGTCCGGCTGTAAAATTGTCCGAGGTCTGAACCCCAATCGTACACAAATGGTAAGGAAGAGCTATGCAAAAAACGCATAGAAACCATAACTATTTCAATTTACCAATTTCGAAATTGGCCCGATAATGACCACGGTAAATTTTTCAATTAATCAGAGCTTTGCTAGTTAGGGGTTATGTGGCAATTTTCACCCCAAATAAAACCTGTAACATGGTCGTATAAACTCGACGTGAACGAAACTCATGGTAGAAAATAAAATACGCAAGAATGTTGTAATTTTGACAACAATTTAAACGCCGTTAATCATCAGGGTTCTTTAGATGAAATATTCAAATGGATGTTGTAAATATTTTTAGCGAACCTTTTGTCAGTTTAGTTTTTAATAGTCTATTTTTTATGCGCTGCTATGAATTACTTGTTTATCCGACCTTTAGAGTGTAGAAGCTAGTCAACGACGTATCAAATAGTTTCTTGTCAAATCAGTTGTTCGTAGCCCGCGTCAAACTGCCCACAATATTTCGGTGCGTTGATTAATGTCTTCTTATAACTTGTTTATAGTTTTGATGAACATTTGTTATATTTGAATATTGTAAGCATACATTGAAGTTTATAGGGTTAATATATTTATGTTTGTTCCTACAGATACAACTTTTCATTCAATAAAAAGGAAATTTGTTGTTGAAACCGTGGTTATCCTAAAACCTGAACGCGGACTTACGGCAACCCAAACTCAAAAACGGAAAGCGTTTTTACAGATGTTTTATTCATTTTACACGGTGAGCTGTGGAAAGTTAACGGGAGAGCTTGTAATAGCTTGTGGCCCGATACCATAACTACATGTAAGTTATCAGTGGCATATTTGTGCAGTTTCTGGGTATTCATTTCAGATGCCAAACTGACATCTTAAAATATATACAGAAAGATGACAAATTTCTCTTGAAAAATAGCGGGTTCTGCGTTTATTAGGCCGTAGGCCTGTCGCCGATTCTTAACATCGCAGAACATTCACAGCCTTTTGAGGTCTCGAACTCGCAACTCACTGCTACAATTCTGCTGTGCTTAACCGCTCGGCCTCCTCGCCGATTCTGACCAGAAACTGGCGCACTGCAGAGCTGGGATCGAACCCGCGC